>NC_088804.1:17670486-17947986 GCF_011386835.1 Chrysemys picta bellii | reverse complement strand
GACAGCACTGAATGAGGCAGGGATCCTGTGAAAAAAGTAGTATGGATTATGTAATTAAAGAATATATCCTGAAACCTAGTGGGCTTAATTAAGGTTGCACATGCATCCTTAATTCTGGCATTTCCTAACTTTTGAGTATTTGACTTTGTAACATTAACGTTCTTTTAATGTAGCTGTTTTGTATGTAATACAGATATCTAAACTCAGATCCTTCGCTTGCAGCATGGTGTGTGTGTGTGGGGGGGGGGGCACACCAATCCTAGGTAAGCTGTGTAGTGTGCTGGACCCCCTGGATAGCTCAGAACAGTTGAACTAGCTGCCAGTGCAAGAGTAGAGGATTGCCAGAACATAAGGAAGCTCCAGGTGAACCCCTGCTTTCTGTGGACCATTCCCCCTACATCAGCAGCAAGGGGTGGGGTATGATATAGTACAAAGCAGATAGTCTTTCGTGCAGGATCTGGGCCATACACTCTATAGAATGAGCTACGTGTTCCTTACAACCTATGGGACAAACAACATGCTGTCTTGTCTTACGCTGGGGTTACGTTCCGCGAAAATCGCGTATAATCAAAATTACATTGAGTATAATGGCGGGCGGAATCCCCCGCACAACAGAAACAGTATTTAAATTGTTATTTTTCTCTCTTTTTTTTGGTTTTTCTTTGTTTTTGCCGACCGCGTAAAGCTGAAATCACGCATGTTAAATGTGCCTAAGATGCGACAGACCTGTATAATGTGAAAATTTTCAAGTTTAATAATTCAGTTTATCACATGGAATATATTTTACTATATATTATCCTTTAAACTTGTGCATTTTCAAACCATATAAATATGGTATTACCCATATTGTAGAGATGATTTATTGTACTTTACTTACTATAATCTTTAGACTTTTGCAAGTATATCTGCATAATGCTCTTCTGTAGGTCTTTCTACTGATTTCTTTTTTTAAAAAACGAAGTGAAAATATTTGTTGCTCTTTCTGAAGTCTGTGAGTACAGATCACAAAGACTTTGTTGAAGGAAAAATAATGCAGTCAAATTTTGCACATTCAGCTCTTCAAAGGGATGGTAAACGAGTCTTTTCAGTAGGGCAAATAGGTGTCAAAGTGTTCATACAATTTCACAATTGGGTAGTTATTGCAGAAGTCTTTTTTTCTTACCAACAATAGACCTGTTTTAAGGAAAGATGTCTGGATCCCACCCTACAGAAACATGTTCAAGCAAGGATGTGGGGAATTTTTTTTTTTAAGTTGCCTAAATGTGTTCTTAAGGAATATGTCTGATAGTCCTCCATAACTGCTTGCAGTGCAGATAGGAAGGTAGTCCAGAGGTGTCAGTTAAGTAAGCCACCCTGCAAACCATGCCCTCTTGCTGCAGGTCCTCAGAATTCAGCCTTCACACCTCAGAGCCAGCAGTGGGTTCAGGGCCTCTGTTACAGCAGACCCTTTTTCCTGTTGTTTTTCCATTGTAAGTGACCTTTTCTATTAACAGCAGTTTAACTTTTCTTCCTCCCCTTTGTATTCGTCGCCTCACTCACCCACATACTTTGGGTTCCTTTTGTGAAGCATTTGTAATCCTGATTGGCTTCTTACACTGTGAGCATATTTTTACCACACAGGACAGGCAAGATGGCCAACAGGGTGATGTAGACATGAACAGAGGGAATATGTGCTTCATGTGAGCCATGCATTGAGGGATATCTTTCCCATTTTGGAAAGAATCCTTCTGTCATGCGGTGACTGGCTGTTTGAGGGGGGCAGGCACCCAGCCTACTTGAGACAAGCTACGGCTACGCTAAGGAGAATCGGCCAACTCAGATCCATCTGTGAATAGTTAATTGCCTAGCTGGTTGTTAATTAGCTAAGGAAGACCTAGGCCTAATAGGATTTTGAGGGCTCAGTCAGGAAGTTCCAGAAAACAGGATGCTCCTGAGGAGAGGGACTTCTCAGGGGAGCTGGTTAGAGAATTCACCAAAAAGGGGACCTGGGAAAGGTGCTACTGGAGGGAGCAGTTCCAAAAGGGAAGGGCTACCAGTGGCAAAGCACCTAGGCAGGCCTGGTCCCAGCAAAAGGACTTTACCAGACAGTGGCAGGAGATTCAGGTCCCTGGGGAACTATATGCTGCTCTAGAGAAGAGCTGTGGTGGATGACCTTTGCAGGGGCCCTGAGTCCAGAGAAGGAACCCTTCCCCAGGTGGTGGCAGGAGGACTGTCTCCAGAAGAGGGTCTTGGGTCCAGAGGACTTTACTTGTAAAGAGCCTGGATGGAGGAGAAGGACAGGTGGGGACAGACTGACTAAGATTAACTTGGGGGCCCTTCAGGGGTGAAGACTTGCTTGCATGTCTGTTTGGCCTTTGATTAAATAAATTAGACCCCTGAAGGGGCAAAGTTAAATGCATAAAAAGCTGAACTGAACTTGTTGAAATCTCATTAGGCGAAACAGAGGCAGGGATACACCCACAGCTCTGCATTGTGCCGCCAGAGCCCTGTGGGGCGACACCACCTTTGCAAAGGGGCACTCTGGACATTAGTGCACACTAAAACACCACCTCAAATGCTGGCCCTGCTTCACAGAGAGAGGCAGAGTCTCCCCCCCTCTCCTCACTGAGAACTCTTTCTTTGGCCAGCCAGAGCAGTAGTGCATGAATAAGTTCCCACCTACCTGGCCCCAGGAGAATCTTCAGTCGGTCTGACACTGGTAAATGCCCCTCTATGGGTAAGTGTACACAGCAGTTGGGAGGGTGCTTCCCAATGCAGGTAGACAGATGCGCTAGGGGTAACCAGTGTCTTATATCAAGGTGTTGTCTCTTATGTTGATTCCAGGGATGTCTCTCAGAATCTGCTGGGTTGTGCTCTGGAGCATTTGAGTCTGTTGAAGCTTTGAGTATTGCCGAAGCATTTGACCAGCAATGATTGCCATGGGGAGAGATCTTTGGTAAAGATCTTTGTAAAGTAAACAAGTCCAGTTGCTGACATGCCTTATGGCAGGGGTGGGCAAACTACGGCCTGCGGGCCACATCTGGCCCGCCAGCTGATTTAATCCGGCCCTCAAGCTCCTGCTGGGGAGTGGGGTCTGGGGCTTGACTCACTCTCATGCTCCAGTTGGGGAGCGGGATCTGGGGCTGCTCCGCGGGGTCGGCGGCTGCTCCGCCCGGCTCCTAGAAACAGCAGCATGTCCCCCTTCTGGCTCCTACACGTAGGGGCAGCCAGGGGCTCCGCATTCTTCCCCTGCCCCAAGCGCCGCCCTCGTAGCACCCATTGGCGGGAACTGCGGCCAATGGGAGCTGCAGGGGTGGCGCCTGTGGATGAGACCCCTGCCCCAGCCCTGATCCCCCTCCCGCCCTCCAAACCCCTCAATCCCAGGCTGGAGCACCCTCCTGCACCTCAAATTCCTCATCCCCAGCTCCACCCCAGAGCCTGCACCCCCAGCCGGAGCCCTTAACCCCTCCCCACACCCCAACCCCCTGCCCTAGCCTGGAGCCCCCTTCTGCACCCTGAACTCCTCATTTGTAGCCCCACCCCAGAGCCCACACTCCCAGCCAGAGCCCTCACCCCCCCCTGCACCCTAACCCCAATTTTGTGAGCATTCATGGCCTGCCACACAATTTCCATACCCAGATGTGGCCCTCGGGCCAAAAAGTTTGCCCACCCCTGCCTTATGGGTTATGGCTCAGTACAAGATATTGCTGCCATGTACAATGTAAATACTGCTTCAGTAACATTGCTGTGCTGTAGTTTGTGGCTTCCTCATTGCAATTGATATTTCAAAAACACAGGCAGTGTCTATTAGATTGAACGAGTATCATGGCTGGGACTCCAAATGTTCATCTTCATAGGACAGTCAGAGAGTTTGTTTAGCTGTGCATCCCAGCAAACCAGCACATGGCATCCGATTAGCATGGTATTTGTTGTCTCATCTGGCTGCTTTGCATGACAAAATATATACAAAATGACCTATATTTTCAAAAGTGACTTGTGATTCTGGGTGCCTAAATTCAGACGGTTTATAGGTGTAACCCTTCTGCCAGGTGGAGCCGGCAGCAACCAGAGCTGGGTTCAATATGTAGGGGTTCCTTTTCAACAATACAACACAGAACCAGCTCGAGCCCCCACCCAGTAACCTGGGAAAATTACACACCACCCCAGTTCGCCTCTGAGAGGCAATGCTTCCCCACTCTCAAGCACAGAGTCTGAGTGTAGCAATGAAACTTTCAATGAAAGGAGGGAAGTCACCCAATATTAATTAGGGAAAATGCCACAAGCAGGATTCATAATCATAAAACTCAGGACACCCACCCCAGAGTGCGTGGGGCAGAGTCTTCTGCCTCATATTCTTGAGTTCTATACCCAGAAGTTCCTTTTCTGTGCCCCCCTCTGCTCCCTCACCGTACCCCACTCACAGTGGTTGTCCTTTGGTCACTGAGGATCCAGGGTTCAGGGGTGCATCTGTGTGAGTTCACCTCCCACCTGGGGAAGAAAGCACCTTGCTTGCTCCACCCTCTGAGCACCTATGCTGGCTGGACGCCCCGCCATCCGCTCGTCCCTCTCTGCTGCTCTTTGAACAGTGGGAGAAACAGGTAGTACCAGACGGGGGACCCTTAGGGAGAGGCCACACCTCCTGGCTGGGGAGGGTACCCCCCCCATACTTTCACAGGGGTCTGGCATTTGAGCCCCTGGCTTAATGAGGTCCTTTCAGCTGAGGGTGACCCCCTCATTTGGGACAGGTTAAGCACAGTTCTGCTCCCCTTTATTCATACAAAAAAGACACGATAATATTTCACTTCCCCTGCATTCAGTACTAAAGTGATTTGTAACCCAACACCAGCCAAAGTTGATCACTTTGAGCTACACAGCTCTATCTGCTGGATATCTTGGCAGAGTAGATGAGTTCATGTAAATACAGTTTGCTCCTGAAGTCTCTCCCACTCCGAGCTAGCTGTCAGGGAAGAACTCATTCAGACCCTACTTACACAGGGGCCTGATTTTCAGAAAGTGCAGAGCATCTGCCCCTTGAAAATCAGCATTTGTTTTCCAGCAACCTTTCTGCTTTGAACCAAATGTGGTGCACTGGGCCGGTTTCAAATCCATTACTTACTATTAGCCCTGCTTTGTGATCTGTTTACACAAAGCATCTTGGGGATGGTTTTTCTGTGTGGTGCCCTATTTTTGTTTCTGGCAGCTTCTCTACTGGACATACCCATGGTTGTTCTCTGGGTTAGTTGCTCCATGGGTAGCGCTCACGTTCTGATCACCAGTGTAGTATCCCTCATGATGAAGAAGTGAAAGGAAACAGGGGTGAGGAAGACAAAGGGGATTTCCTATTTGGGATGCTGGGTTCAGACAGACCCTCTAGCTCTCTGTCTGTCTAGCTTACAGACAGAAAGACATGGCCTCTGGTGCACAGTCTCACCACATACAATCTGTCTAACCCCTGCCCATGATCAAACAAGCATGCTGATTTCATGTCCCTGCCTTTCCTTTTGCTGGTAAGAAGTTCCCACTCTTTGCTATTAGCACTTGCACTTTTTTTCTTGTTATCGGTACATGGTTCTCTCTTTCATGCTGCAGACTCCCTAGTTCGGAAACAGCCTGTGAATAAGCTCTCCCAAATTTACTGATTTATTTTTCGCTCTCTGTAAAGACCTCTGTTTTGGGGCCTTACCTTTCCTGACCCTGATGAACACTGAAGTAAAGGAGATGCAGAGTTTCCTAACGGCATCCTCTCTCTCTCTCACCCGGTCGTCTTTGCTCTGTCTCCAAGGGCCTACAAGTCTTCTTGTCAGCATTGTGCTCCTTTTGTTTGTCAAGCCTTTTTATCTCAAACAAAAATCTTTAATGTTTCCTATGATATCATTTTTGATGTATTGCTCTGGAGTTGTAAAATAGTCCATGTTTAATATTTATAGGTTCATGAATTAATTAGCTGGCAAATGCTGTATAAGGATTAGTGCATTTATTAGTAACAGGGAAATATTAGATCCTGCTCTCTCAAGGATTCATTTTGTTTAAGTATGTACTTGCCATAGAGTGTGCTGATCTGAGTTTGGCATTAAGTACAGTGTGTCACATGAAGTCTGCCTTCTGCCTGAAATGATCTTAAACTGTTATATCTTTATGCAGGGTGGGAGCCATTCTGATGTTGGTTACACCTGTGTAATCTTGCTGATTTCAGTTGCGACTGAGACCAGAGTTTGGCCCAATAGATTATTATTTCTGTTTATTTTTATTGTAATACAAATATGAATAGCCATGGGCTCTGATCCGGCTGCCACTGAAGTCAATGGGAACAAGATGTGGCCTGTGATTGACTGTCTTATAATTATCTAAAGTTACTTAATAAATATATATATTTGTTAAACTCTGAATATGAATTTGCTGCAAATAACACAAAAGAAGACATCTCCTGCTCTCATGAGCTTTTTAGAAATAAGGCCTAATTTTGGCAACGATTCATCAAAGCCCATAGTCATTTGCTCACCTTTACACATGAGTAATACTAGTGAAGTCGATGGGAATGCTCATGTGCTTAATCCTTGGGCTTTGCTGACTTGAAGGCTGTCAGAGGTGCTAAGCACCTGTAGTCTCCAGTAACACCATCTGGAGTCCGTGTGCTCGGTATCTCTGAAAATCAGGCCTGTATTAATTGCAGTGTTGCAGAGTCACGGTGGTCTAGGTGACTGAATATTGGGCTGGGGACCACAAACTTTCTGAATTCTATTTCCACATCAGATGCTAATTTGCTGTTGTGCATGGAGAGCATCACTTCACTACCAACTCAGTTTCCTCATCTGTAGAATGGGGATAAGAAAACTTAAGAGGGATATAAGGAGCTTTAATATTTGTCCAGTGCTATGAAAATGTAAAGCTCTTGAGCTCATTTTTTAATATATATTTAACATATAAATCCTTAGGGGGCAGAAACTGTCTTTCTTTGTGTTTAGTACAGGGGTCGGCAACGTTTGGCACGCGGCTCGCCAGGATAAGCACCTTGGCGGGCCGGGCCAGTTTATTTACCTGCTGACGCGGCAGGTTCGGCCGATCGCGGCCCCCACTCACCGCGGTTCACCGTCCCGGGCCAATGGGGGCGGCGAGAAGCTGCGCGGGCGAGGGATGTGCTGGCCGCGGCTTCCCACCACCCCCATTGGCCTGGGATGGCGGCCAGCACATCCCTCGCCCGTGCCGCTTCTCGCCGCCCCCATTGGCCCAGGACGGCAAACCGCGGCGAGTGGGGGCTGCGATCGGCCGAACCTGCTGCGTCAGCAGGTAAATAAACTGGCCCGGCCCGCCAGGGTGCTTACCCTGGCGAGCCACGTGCCAAACGTTGCCGACCCCTGGTCTAGTACAAGGCAGAGCACACTGTTCGTGTAGAACACCAAATATTAAGTCACCAAATATTTTTTTCAGATTTTTTTTCCCCATCAGACTAGTTTGTTTAATTAGTTACGCTCACTAGTGGTGAAAGAGTTACTTTGATGTAAATTTATTTAAGTCTACAACACATTAGAAAAGTGGCCTGATTTTTCTCTCTCTCCCCAGGCCTGCAAGGTGCTGAGCACTTAATTTCCAACAGTAGGAGGAGCTCAGCATTTTCCAGGATCTGGACTTGGAGCAGAGTCAGTCTATCATTGGCCTCCATGGAGGCACTGGCTGTCTCCATGTATTTCAGAAGCCTTCAGTACAATGTTACCCCTTTTGACTCAAATGGTTAGCCAATTTTGGGGCTCTTTCAGGTTGTTTCCGTTAGAAGGTGAAACTGATGAAGGAGTTAAGTATTTCTCTGATGCATCCTGTTTGTTTACAAATAATGTACACAAAGCCCTGTTTCCCTGACCACAATAGGAATCAAACAGGAGGCAGCCAGCTGTCTGCTTAAAAAGCTTGCTCTCTGCTTTCTTTCAGGGCCAGACTACAAGTGCTTCTCCCACTGTCTCTAGTTCTTCTCTTGCTGCTTCTGAGTGCTTCTGGTCATAGACGTGTCCATCAAACAATACCTAGTCCCCTGCCCTTTCATTCAGTCCTCAGTGAACCTCCCGCAATCCACAGAGCTGACATTCAAACTAGCCTTGCAGTGTGGTCTCCTATTGTTTTAGCTATTTTGCTCAAAAAAGAAGCTTAGATGTTTCTTACATTTATCCCGAATGAAGGGTAGCTCTTTCTTGCCCTCCAGTTTCAATGAGGTTTCACCCAATCTCCATATCAAGTTAAGTCTGCAACGCATTAGAAAAATGGCCTGATTTTTCGTGTCCAATCCTGCAAGATGTTGAGTACCCTCAGTTCCAACTGCAGGAAGTGGTCAGCACTTTGTAGGATCTGTGCTTGGACCATACTCCATCTCAGCCTGTCTTCTGCAGTATATCATGTGTTTCATTTACCATAATAAGGATGTAGCTTCAGTTCACGCTTACAATTAACATTTTTTCTAAGTTACTACCTGCAAGAAATGAAGTGGGAAAGTTAGAGATGCTCAATCCCGAAGTAGGTCATACCTAATAACTTTTAGTCCCTCACTGACAAAGTTTCAAGCAAAAACAATAACTTGGCTTTGACCTTGCTCTCTTCAAAAAGGAAGTTACTTCTGAGCAGCAACATCAAAAAGAATAAATAATTGTTTTTCTTTTTGTTGTTATGATATGGATCATCTGAGCAGTTAGTGGTAAGCAAGCAGTCTTTGATTTGGTTCAGACACCCTAGTGTTTGGTCCTCTCTTTATGTCAGCATGTTCCTGTTCCCACACCAGGAAAGTAGAATCCCTTGATTAAATTCATATTTGTTTTAATCTTTCCTGTGTCTGATCTCAGGCTCAAAGATTCTAATGAAAAAAGTAGTGTTTCCTGCTGGGAAGAGTGCTGATGTCAGATTTTAGTCTGTTTGTTCTGTTCTAACCTGATAATGCTAGAAATGCTCAGAACCCAAATGTTTTACTCCAGCAGATTCTTAAGACAAAGCTATTTTGATATTTCATGTAGGGTTGTAAGCAGGGCTTTTTATTTGTAGAATTAAAAAGAAAAACACCAAAAAAACTCAAACCTAAAACAAATATTTATGAAACAGCAGCTGACCACAACAGTGAGTTTAATTAATCGGACCCTGATTCAATTCTTTGTACGCGGCAAGTTTGCAATCTTCAACACTAAATCCATGAGTGTAAGACATAATGATAAATATTTGTGTAACTGTTTGTATCCTGTGAGGCATACTTATAACATTTTTTCTTGGTAATTTATTTTGTTTTTGTTTGCATTTTAGAAGCAGTTGAATTGTAATAATACTTTAAAGGATATTACATAGTTTTCTTTTCATTTTATTTATAATTTATTGTGATTATCGGGTCTGTGAACTTGTTCCTCCATTGATCTTAGCAGCTCATTATAGGATCTTTTGTTTTGATGAGATCTGACCAGATGGTTTTCTGTCCTTATTTGCCCTTATTTTATTTTGACAACACCATGGATAATATATTCTCTTTACAGAAACGCTGATCATGGCAATTTCCCTAATAGAGTCTTTTATCTTTCCACATCCATATGGCACTATATTTATTACTTGAAGTGTTTTGTGCCCTTGTAGGGATTAAGCAGCAAAATGAACAAGTTAGAAAATGTCTCCACTTATAACGTGAATGCATAACACTCTAATACTGCTTTTATCTGAGGGTATGATGTAGCTGATGAGATATGGTTGACTTGAAATGGACTAACCATGAGGGTTAAGACTGGGAGACAGAAGAAATGAGTCTATTCCTGGCTTTAAAATAGACTTTCTCTGTAACCCAAAGCAAGTCTCTTAAGGCCTGATCCAAAGCCCATTAAAGGCAACGAAAAGACTTCAGCTGATTTCAGTGCCATTTGGATCAGGCTCTTAACCTCCGTTTAGCCTACCTATTCCCTTCCCTTCCATAAACACAGTTGTTGTAAGGCTTAATGTATTCATGTTTGTTTGTTTGTTTGTTTGAAGACTGCGAGGAAGAAGGTGCTAGAGATATGCAAAACTGTATTATACTGTAAGATGTTGTCATTCAGACAGTGCCATGGTGGCGCTTGCTTTTTTTTAGACCGTGACAAAAGTGTTTGTCCTTTGTAGCTTATGGTCAAAGTGCCCGAGCCTACAACCTTTGTATGTTTAATCCTGGATCATGTAAGTAGTTTCACTGAATATACTGAGTGACTGAGAGTAGAAGGATCAATCACGAAATCAAAATAGGGTGGAGGATGCCAATGAGCAGAGTGAGGAAGGGGGGAGTTGCTGGCTCTGTGGATATGGGGAACGTGGTGGACGTGATATACCATGACTTTAGCAAAGCTTTTGTTAAGTATTCTTGCCAGCAAGTTAAAAAAATATGGATTGGATGAATGGACTATAAGGTGGATAGAAAGCTGACTAGATCGTCGGGTTCAATGGGTAGTGATCAATGGCTCGATATCTAATTGGCAGCCAGTATCAAGCAGAGTGCCCCAGGGGTCAGTCCTGGGGCTGGTTTTGTTCAACATCTTCATTAATGATCTGGATGATGGGATGGGTTGCACCCTCAGCAAGTTCGCAGATGACACTAAGCTGGCTGGAGAGGTAGATACACTGGAGGGTAGGGATAGGGTCCACAGTGACCTAGACAAATTGGAGGATTGGGCCAAAAGAAATCTGATGAGGTTCAACAAGGACAAGTGCAGACTCCTGCACTTAGGACGAAAGAATCCCATGCACTGCTACATGGGGACCAACTGGCTAAGCAGCAGTTCTGCAAAAAAGGAGCTGGGGATTACAGTGGACGAAAAGTTGGATATGAGTCAACAGTGTGCCCTTGTTGTCAAGAAGGCTAATGACGTATTGGACTTCATGAGTAGGAGCATTGCCACCAGATTGAGGGAAATGATTATTCCCCTCTACTTGGCACTGGTGAGGCCACATCTGTAGTATTGCATCCAGTTTTGGGTCCCCCACTACAGAAGGGATGTGGACAAGTTGGAGACAGTCCAGCAGAGGGCAATGAAAATGATTAGGAGGCTGGGGCATATGACTTATGAGGAGAGGCTGAGGGAACTGAGCTTATTTAGTCTGCAGAAAAGAAGAGTGAGGGGGATTTGATAGCTGCCTTTAACTACCTCAAGGGGGGTTCCAAAGAGGATGGAGTTAGGCTGTTCTCAGTGGTGGCAGATGACAGAACAAGGAGCAATAGTTGCAGTGGGGGTCTAGGTTGAATATTAGGATGGTGGTGAAGCACTGGAATGGGTTTCCTAGGGAGGTGGTGGAATCTCCATACTTCTAGGTTTTTGAGGCCCGGCTTGACAAAGCCCTGGTTGGGATGATTTAGTTGGGGTTGGTCCTGCTTTGAGCTTAGATGACTAGATGACCTCCTGAGGTCTCTTCCAAGTGATACAACATGATCATATTATGCGTTTGGTTACATATACATAATTTGTTTCGTTCCTGGTTCCCTTTCTAATGGGCTTAACCAAAACCCATTGGCTACGCTGTGCTTTGGATCAAGTCCTAATACATTAAAATATAAGGACAGTGGAATGGAGGCTGGAGAGAAGATCAGAACATTATGTATCCTTCTTCATTTAGGGCTGCCAACTCTCATGACTATCACAATATGTGGTCTTTTTCTTAAAATCTCAGCTCCTGGAATCAAGTAAACCCTCATGGTTGCAGAGAAGAGTTTGAAAGTATGACCCTTTGGGCTCTTAAGTATTTATGGCAAATAAAAAGAACCCAACATGTTATTTTAAAAATTCTCATGATTTTTAAGCCAATTTCATGACTATTTGGAGGCCAGGGTTGTGATTTCTGAACACGTGAGGTTGGCAATACTACCCATTTCATTTAAGAACTACTACTTACAAAGGACCTAATAGCCTTAGTATGTTGTGAATTTTCAATTTACAGAATTATTTGATTAAAGGAAGATGTAAGAGCAATATTGAATGGTATAGCATTAATTTATCTAGCCACATTTTGGAACGCTTACATCTTTGTAGATGCAGTTTGCTGTTTAAGTCACTGGAGGCTGCTTGGATGTAGCTGCAATGAATAAAAATATACTTGCAAAAAGAAAAAAGAACAGAAAAAGAGACCCAACAACTGGTACCTCAGTTGTGCTGGATCCTCAACATAAAAATGTGAAATGAAATTACATTAGCTACTAAGCTCCTCCAAAGCATTATTATAGGAGAAACGATTCCTGCCACAACTTCTTGTTGCAATTCAGAGAAAACAGATCATTTTCTTATAACATCACAGCAGTTGAGTTAATCCAGTAATGTGGCTTTGCTAAACTAGCTATTTTTATTTCCCTAAATTTTCCATCTATTTTTGTCTCATCTTTGTGTGTGTGTGTCTAATGTACAAAGAGGAAGAATCTTCTCTCATATTTAATTTGCCGTTCCTCCTTTTAACACCATACTTAGGGGTTGAGTATTTTGAGACCAATGGAAAAATGGTATTAAATTGATGATTTTTTGGGGAGGGGAGAAGTAATCAGAGTCAATATACAGTAACTTCATATTAGCTGTCAAATAATTGCAAAAGATAGCTTTTTAATAAGACCGGTGTGTATCTAAATGATTCTGTCCTCCCATATGTATACACCTTAGAAATCAGAGCATGAAATGTAGAAGCACTCATATCTTGACAAGCAGAACTACCATACAGACTGAACATAATACTGTCAGTTAAAAAAGAAAAACTACTTGGCATAATGGAAGAGTAGGCTAGTAATGCTTTATGACAGACATGTCTACACCTACAAGCAGACACAGGCACACACTGAGATTATGGACTAAATTTCCAAAGAAATGCATGGGAGGTCTGTGCAAAAAGCCTGTTAACAAATAACAGGATTTATGCATATACCTCCCACTCACTGCTTTGAGAATTTAGCCTCAAACATAGAGAACTGCTGAACTATATCTGAAATAAATGCAGGCAGTACAAATGTAAACTATTCCTCCCAACCCCTACACCAAACTGGAGTTCAGACATGGTTTATTTTGCTACTTACAACTACCACTAAAACGCCTCTTTATACAATTATGGAATTTACAAACATTAGCAGTTAAGCCTCACACCAGGATAGCCAGGATTATTATTATTATCCAGTTTAGAGGTCTAATATGTGGTAACAGAGGTAAATTTATATATCTAAGATCACAGATCAAGCCAGTGACAGTCCTGGGAGTACAACCCAGGAGTCCTCAGTGAGTTAATCCTTCCAGCACAGTCTCTCTTGTATCCTGTTCCACGTGGTCACATTAATTAAGGCCCAGTTCAGCAAAGCACTGAAGCATATGCTTAACTTTAAGCATATGAGTAGTGCCATTGAAGTGGCTGAGCCTTAAGCCAGTGCTTATAGTTAGATGTAAGTCTTTTGGTGAATAGGGATGGGATTACTCACATGGTTAAAATGAATTCAAGTGCTCTGATGAATCAGAACCTAAGATATGGCAGAATAAGCATGCAGTATATTGCATTTGACAAGGGTCTTCTAATGACAGTACATTATGAGCTTTGAGTTTCAGGGCTTAATACCTCACTCTTCTAAATTCAAATTGACTAAAATTTGATCAGTCAGTCTAGGTGCAAACTGTAATAATTGGCTAACCTGCAAGAGACTTGGGATTGGTTTCTTGAAAGGCATAAAATGGCTTATGAGTCAATTACGTCATCTGTGTAAAAGAAGAGTTTCACATTGCGGGTTATTTTGTTGTATCTCATCAATTCCAATGACTGTTTAAGGAAGCCATCACCGGTATCTGAAAATACTGGAGGTTGTGTTGTCCCATGGATAGGACATTTGATCAAGACTCAAAGCTGGGTTCTTTTCCTGACTCTGCTGCTGTGTGACTTTGGGCAAGTCACTTCACTTCTCTGTGCCTGTCTGTTCTCCTCTTCACCCATTTGGCTTGTCTAATTAGATAATAAACACTTTGAGCCCAGGATTGTCTCTCACAATGTATTTGTGCAGTACCTAGAACAATGGGACCCTGATCTGGGGCAGGATCCTCTAGACACGGCTGCATTGTAAATAATAGTAGTAATTTTAAGGGCGGTGGGCTTTATCTTCTAGGCTTTCCCTTTTGGCTTTTGTCTCTTTTGCTGTGGACTCTTGAGAGATATTGTCACATGTAAACTATCTAATCAGTACTTCTTCCAATGACTACGCGCTACGAGACTCTTCCTTGCAGATTAGTTTGACCTCCACTGATTCCAAGTGCTACATTTTTCAAAGGATTCCTCTAAGGGTATGTCTGCACTGCAGTTAAAAGCTCAAAATTGGCCCGTGCCTGCCGACTCGAGCTTGCAGGGCCGATTCATTGCACTGTAGACTTCTGGGCTCGGGCTGGAGCCTGGGTTCTAGGACTCTTCAAGGTAGGAGGGTACTAGAGCTTGAGCTGCAGCAGAAGCCTGGAAGTCTACACAGAAATGAAACCGCCCCACAGCCCAAGCCCTGCAAGCCCGAGTTGGCTGGCACGGGTCAGCCGTGGGTTTTTTATTGCAGTGCAGATGTATCCAGAGAGTTCATTTAGGGACCAAGAATCACATGTAAAGAAACAAATATCTCTTTATAGGAAATGTAGGCACCTAGCACCAGGGCCGGCTCCAGGCACCAGCTTAGCAAGCAGGTGCTTGGGGCGGCCACTCTGGAGGGGGGGCGGCATGTCTAGCTATTCGGCGGAGGGTCCCTCACTCCCAGTAGGAGTGAAGGACCTCCTGCCGAATTGCTGCCGAAGTGCCGCAGATCGCGATCGCGGCTTTTTTTTTTTTTTGGGCTGCTTGGGGCGGCAAAAACCCTGGAGCCGGCCCTGCCTAGCACATGTTTTGCTATCAATTGTAAGTTCTTTGGGACAGAGACTGTCTGCTACTCTGTGTTTGTGCACTGCTGGGGCACTATTCCTGGCTGGGCATTAGATACTACCCTAATAAACAGGCTTAACAGTAACAAACTGGTGTGACCTGCAGCAAAACTCTACGTCTTTCCCCATCTGTAAATAAGGGCAGTAGTAACTAATAACATTTTTTGTAAAGTAATTTTTAGATCTATCGATGAAAAGAGCTTTAGCAGTGCTAAGCATTCATTATTAATAATAATAATTAGTATGCCTGTCCCTCCTATCTGTGCTTTCTTCTGTACAATGGGAACAAATTCCAAAAGCTCACCTCCCTTCTTTATTCAAACAATGGCCTTTGTAACAAAGAAGAATATTTAGTAACAGATTTGAAAGCATTTTTTAAATGATGCTGAGATCAAACTGTTGTTCAAATCAAACTATGAACATTGTTTTCTCCCAAATCGTATTTAGCTCTCACAAATATAGTTTCTTTCTGTCTAGGTGCTTGTATGGGCCTTGTCACTGCCATATCTGAATGCCTCTCAAATGGTAATGAGGTTAGCATTTCAACATCCCTGCAAATTAGGGAGCATTATTATCCCACTTTTCCAAAGTGAGCCATGGAGATATTAAATGACTTGCTCAAGTCTTCCAGGAAGTCTGTGGCAGTGCCAAGAATTGACCCGAGATCTCTCAAGTCTCAGGCAGTGCCTTTACTATAGCATCATCCAGCCTTTTGGCCTTATTTTCCTAATACATGTAAAATACTTGTTCCTCCAAATAGAGTTAATTTTTAACACTTTTGTAGGTATACCCTATTAGAAGGGCAAAGATAGTGCTCTTCCTCTCTCTGATTTGTCTTAATACATAAGAGATTGTGGTGTTTTATACAGGCAGATTTGGCAGCCTTTACAGATTTGTTTGAGCTTTGAAACGCATAGTAAACTGAATTTGGAGTTCACTTCAAAGATGTGTACTTTATTATGGGACAAAGTACTGTGTATGTGCCAGTGAATCAGACATGGAGTGTTCCTGTTATAACTGTATGTTGCATATGGTTTACATTCTGTTTTTAATGTATTTTGTCATGGTTGTGTTTAGGATTTTGACTTTTTAACTCTGTACCACTTCATTGCAAAGGCAATCTAAACCCTCCAAAGTTTGGAAAGCCAAGAGTTAGAAACAGTATTTCCAATAACTTGTAATTCCTCAAATGTGAAGATCCATTACCTCACTTGGAACATAACTTTTGCTCCTGTGTTTGAAAATAAGTTTAAATTGATGGCCACACCCGCCTTACTTTAGAGGATGAATAGGTTTTATGCTGTTAAACACCCTCTGTTTGAAAATTCTCAAGTGCAGTTGGATTCTGATAGGGACTTACCTGCTCATTTTCCATGTACACCTTAGCAAAATTTAAATATACATTGAGCCCCTACCTCCTGGTTTGTTGCTGCTTAGCTTCTGTATGTGATGTGAGATATGTTTATAGAAGAAGTATGCAAGTATAATGAATACTGTTTTTCATTCATAGTATTTACATCACATAGATGTCTCAGCAATGTAGTTATCTGTGCATTCAAGCCTTTCTGGATCTACTATTTACCCAGACTTGCCAACAAATTTTTTTTATCAAAGGCTTGATCCAAAGCTCACTGAAGCCAGTAGAAATATCAGGCCCTAAATAAAGACCCATATGTTGTCTTTATGACATTCTGGGGTGCACTCAGACCAGTGAGGGGCTGTCTTACCCCGATCTGCAAACTTGGATGCCTCACAATACTTAGCTGTTGTAGTTCTCACCTGGGCCACCCACAAACAGCCTTCCAGCATGCAGGTGATACCCTATGTATAGTTGCAGCTGGTCAGCCATACATCAGTCACACACTGGCTTCCATCAGCCTTGGTTACCACTTGTAGGGTGACCCCAACACACTCTCAATCCTGGATTTCCCCCCAAAACATGTTTTTTGCACTGTCCAGCCCTCTCCTGAACAATCCAGGAAATCGCCCAACAACTTTGATGACACTTGGATAGAGGTGTCAGCTTGTCCTTTGTCATCGTGAAACAGGTTCACTCACTCCCCAGACTTGTCTGGTAAACACATTTCAGACTTAAATTCAGCTTATCTTTATAACTTTACATATAATGTTGCTACGTACATTTTACCATGCTATTACTGAGCAGCAAGTTGTTAGTTTTCATGAGATATCTTACAAGGTGAAGCGAAGATGGGCAAGTCATGTAGTGTGCAGGCAAGACAATAGGCGGAGAACCCACATCAGTGACTGGATCCCCAGAGACCACAAGCGACCGCTGGGCAGACTGCAAACACTCCCATGACAAAACTCTTTGGCCAGAAATGGAAAGAACGTGCTCGCAACAAAATAGAATGGTGTCACTTCAACACCATGGTTTGCGGAGGGACGGACAAGGACAAGCCGGACTAAGGTGACCTTACAAAGCCTATTTGGTACAAAGATTATTACAGTGGTGGGTATACAGGGGTGCATTTTGTCACAGTCTTTATTGAGTAGGGGGATTAAAGGCCTTATCTAGGTGAAGTCCTTTTCAAATTATAGGGCCAAATTCTCAGCTGGTGTAAATAAGCATAGCTTCACTGATGTTAATAGAGCTCTGACAATTTTACATCAGCTGAGACTCTAACTCCTAATTAACTCCTCCATGTGTAATATTCCCAGGCCAAAGTCTGTTTTCTTACATTGGTGCAATCCCTTTTGAAAACCAGTGGGTTTGCACTGATGTAGCTGAAAACATTTGGCCCTGTAAATTATTTGGCTCTTATTACTTTTACTGTGACTTTAAACAAAATAGCAAAAATAAGGTGTGTGTGGGTTGTTTTTTGAGACGCACAGGAGCTGAAATGTGCCCTTTTGCGTGTTCAGTAGTATGGTTGTTTAGTCTCAGTTTGACAGCCAGTACTGACGTTATGCTATAAGCTGTCTTGTTCAGTACCACTATGCCCATGGATACCATATTGTCCTTCCAGCTTAGCTTGTTAATGCCAGGGAACATGCAATAGAGTTTTCAGTTTTCAACTGGAAAGTCCAGTCAAAAGGGAACCTGTACAGTGTCACTTTGTCACTTAGGCTACATCTACACTACCCGCCTGAATCGGCGGGTAGAAATCGATCTCTTGGGGGATCGAATTATCGAGTCTCGTCGGGATGCGACAATCGATCCCCAAATCGACGCTTGTACTCCACCAGCGGAGGTAGGAGTAAGCGCCGTCGATGGGAGAGCCGCGGAGGTCGATTTGCCGCCGTCCTCACAGCGGGGTAAGTCGTCTCGGATACGTCGAATTCAGCTACGCTATTTGCGTAGCTGAATTTGCGTATCTTAAATCGACATCCCCCCCCCCCCCCGTAGTGAGGACGTATCCTTAAACACTTGGAAATTTCCTAGTTTTTTTTCTGAGGTAGCATATGGGTGCCTACAATTTGGGAATCTTTATTCCTTGTTCATTTCTGTGACAGTCCAAGCAAGTGGCTATTAATTTTAAACATTCCATAGGTCATCAAACAGTCCTTGTTGTTGATCAAAAACCCTTAAGCAGGACATGTAACACATTGTTAGTGATTTTGGTTATGAAAGTATTTTATTGTCCAAGCCTATGTCAAATGTGTGCTGAAATACACAGCACATAAAACATTTAAACTGCCAGTTTAAGACTTCATATGGTCATGGTGCATTGCAGTCAGCCACCCTTTTCCTAAAGAATATGAATGTGCTCTTTCTATTTTTCCAATTCAACATAAAAGTTTTTAATCTCTTTTCAAAGTGTAAAATATCTTACAAAGTCTTGAAAGGTGACTTATAAAACCAGATCAAATAGTTTTGACATTTGCTATCTAGCCATTAAAAGACATACTACAGACGCAATGCCAGCTTTCCCTGGTTGATTTGCTGTAGATAAAGGGCGAACCTGCATCTATCATTATCAACATGAGGAATCCAGCTTGTGTGAGCAATATCCTGGAGAGAAACATAAATGTTAATCCATTGCTTAACTTTTGTGTCTCTCTTTTTATTCTTCGATTAAACTGAGACTCTGCATCAACTGAATTCTTTTGCCACTTTTATTAATTTGTCAAAATTTGCTGAAACACATCAGTGACTTGCTGGTTTTAGATTTTGAGTTTACCATAATAATTTAGCAGAATAACATTCAACAAGACAACTGAATTCAAATCCTGATCTTCAGAAACAGGGTCTAAACTAAATAAAAATGAAACGAAGTTTGATCTACCTACCTTACCTGTTAAAAATGGAGTTGCATCATACTTGTGTGAGAGGAAAATAAATATGTGGATTGATTTTGTTGATGTTCATTATCATGTTAGAAGCACAGTTAGTGCATGAATGTTTATTTTAGATTTCATTATTTTTATGCTGAATATATTTAATGTTTTAGGACCCAATATTTTAATGCAAAGTTATTAACATCATTTACTGAATAAATTGGATTCTCTCTTAAATGCTTCCAAAAAGAGACACCATGTGCTTACCATTTGGAGTAAGTGTTTTGTTCATTGCTTTACTTACATGCTAGTGGTTACGTGCAAGGAGCAAGAAAGGGGGGAAAGTTAGAGGAAAGGTTAATCGTTTTATTGCAAACAAACATGTACTGAAATGCAAGGCCTCCAACCTAAAATTCTTATTCAGTAAAAACAATCCGGTGGCACCTTAAAGACGAACAGATTTATTTGGTCATAAGCTTTATTCAGTAGTTATTCAGGCAAGACTTCTATTGACTCCAGCTGAGTAAAGTGTTCGGGTAACAACTGAATAAGAACTTCAGGACCTAGAATTGCTTAAGAAGACAATACCTACAAATAAACTATTTTGAGAGAACCTTAATTTAAATACCATATTAAATTTCTTTGGCTCCATTACTACAACAAGATAGACAATCAGGTGATTTAATTATAAGAAATAACTTTTATGAACCTTCAGCAAAAGAGAAAAGTTTGACTCTTACTCAGATATCTTTGCATGTATGGATACAATCAAACACAAGTAGGATAGCATTACAATATTAAATCAGAACAGTAATAAGCGTGTGGTCCAAGAATAGTATTTAACTTCTCTAATATTACATTGCCACATATACTGGATAGTTGAATTTTCAAACCTGGATTTTGCTGTTGTTGAGTCTGTATCCAGGAATGAGCATGAGCAAAGGAATGAGCATGAGCAAAGACTTGCCAACAAGTTAGTATTTTTATGGTGCTACTTCCAAGGGATCTGTTACCTTAATTATCACTTGGGGCCTGAGAGAGGTGAATAGCATCAGGACAACTGTGAGTTGTAGTCACTCCAATAGTTTGTTTTGTTGTGGTTTATAGAGTTAAGTCATACTCCTAAGCATATTCTTTAGCTGTGGCTTGGCTGTTCCTACATTCTCTAGCTAGCCCAGGACCATGACATACCAGTATAAATCACAGACTACCTTTTAAAAATAACCATAGAACTGTGTTTTCTTTTGGAAAGTGGTTAGGCCAGGAAGCTGCACTGTGGCATGTGAGAAGCACTTAACATTTTACAAGTTCAAAACACTTTGCAAACACTTCAGATTTATTCTCACACCAACTTGCTAAGGGATGGAAGGAGATAAGTATTATCCCCATTTGACAGATGGGAAAAGAAAAACAGGGTGGTTTAGTGTCCTGTTAAAGGCACACAACCAGTTTGTGACAGTCAGTTTCTGGATTCCCAATCCTGTGCTCTAATCTCTAGATTGTCCTTCCTCTTAAATTACAGATGGGCTTGCACCAAACCTCCTATCCAAATACCCCTGATATTTTGGAAAATTTGGGTCTGAACATTGTTTCAAGCCCATCTCTGCTCTAAAAGCCTTTCTTAATCTCAGGGACATAGGAGTGGGATGAGACAGGTGTCATGCTGGTGAACGAAACATTGGAATCTTTTGTCCTAGCCTATTATTTCTTGTTCCATTTTACATATCCTTTTAATGTGAGTGCTAATTCCTTCCCATCTGCTCTGTAGATAATAGTATTCCCCTGTAAACCCTGTGTACTGCTAATGGGTGGGCTGATGTTCCATTACTATTGGCTGCCTTGCTGCACATTTACATTCTCTACAACCTCATTCACTACATTTTCTACATCAGTTTGTACCACTAATGTGAATGAGATGATACTTGGAAGTGAATAAAAGTCACTGGCAATAATATATGGGCTAAAATAATTCTTAAGTCAATGGGGTTGCGCAGGTGTAACTGCGAGAATAATTTTGTCCATAGTATTTTGCAAGCCTTTGGCACAGAAGTATTTGTGAAATCTGTTCCACTGTAACTTTCTAAAATACTGCGTGTGCTTGATGTTTTTGTGCATCTGTGTTAGATTTTCTACTTAATACTGTCTAAGCAGCTGAGAGACAATGACATAACTTATTTACTCTTTAAATATGCCCCCACCCACAATTATATCAAGCAATGACCTGTTCTTAAGGGACAGAATTATAAATATTGGAGAAAAAGATCAGTCAAGACTGATTCCTTTAGTGCAAAGTCAGTTTAATGGCAGAGAATATAGGAGCTGGGTGAAATAAGTGGAAAGACGTAGCAATTCATCAGGAAGGACACTTAATACAAAGAAAGCTTGGTGAAATTATTTAGACAAATAGTTTATACACCAAAAAATGTGCAGTTTCAGTTGACCTGAAACTATTCATGAATTTGACAGAAATTTGCCAAATAGTTTCAGCTTTATTTTTGCCGTTCACAAAACAGCTGGAGTGATATCACCATCTCCTTTATAACCTTTAGCTCAGTGGGTAGAGTATTCATTCACCTGGGATGTGGGAGAAGTAGGTTCACTTCCCCCCTCTACCTGTGGGAGTGGAGGAATTTGAACTTGGGTCTCCCAGGTGGTAGGTGAGGGCATGAACCTGTGGGCTATCGAATAGGCGATTGTGGGCATCTCTCAATCTCTCCTGTTGATGCTGTTCTACTTCATTGTGCCAGAGAAAGAAAGTGTGTGAGAATGATTGTGTAGCCTGGTGGTCCGGGCCCCCCTGTAGAAGACCCAAGTTCATAGTTTTGCCCATATTAAAAAATGCCAGTGACCTTTTCTTTGAAATACTCTATTGCCCCATGTTTCAGAGCATGGCTATCGGGGAAAAAATATTGGTTTACAAGCCGAATGAAATTTTTTTGGAGAATAGTAAATTTGCCAAAAATTGAATTTTTCAGGGCACTAAAACTATTTGTGAATTTGGGTAGAATTCAGCAAATAGTTTTGGTTGGAAAAATACTGAAAACAAAAAATTCAGAAATGTCAAAAGTTTGTTTTGGAAATGCGTAAATGAACAGTTTTGACATTTTATTTCAAATAGACATTCAACACGTTTCATTAAACCCAAACAAAATTTTTCCTTTTGTTTTGGTGAGGAAAAATTGAAAACATTACTTTTGGTTTGAAACAAACACAAAAAATCCCAACTTTTTTTTTTTAAAGAAGTTTCACTTCAGCTACCAAACAAAAAAAATCATTGTTCACTCAGCTCTATTTTCAGCCCTACTGGATATTTCACTGCCCAGTTTTGCAGAGTTAGGAGGTTCAAATAGCTTAGAAATATGTCACGGAAACATCCTGGTTGAAATTTTCAAAGCATTCTAAAGGATTTAAAAACATCTTAATTACAATTAAAATCTAAATTTTAATTTGTCTAAAATCCCTTAGATTTTTCTGAAAGCTTTAACTCAAAACCCTTTTGGTTGGTTATCTGAACCAAGTCCCTAAATACTTTGAGCTTAACTTACTCTTGTTCAACACCAGAAAAATGTGTTATAAATTTTCCTTAAATTCAAAGTCAAGCAATAAAAATCACTCAAGGGGCCATTTGACAGAGACAGACTTAAATATGTACAGTTTGGGTAAACCAAGAAAGGAGAAGAATTACTATGTGGATGGTCTAAAGGGCAGCTTGTGTGATGGGATGAAAATTGAGCAAAGAAAAATGTAGCCAGAACATTAGGGAAAAAAAGTCCCAACAGTGAGGTCTGTTAAGACTATAGAACCATAGAAACTCTGCTACTTGAGTTATTTAAAACTGCACATGTCGAAACTCTTAAGATCATAGTTTAGGGAACATGTCTAGAACCTACCTGTGATATGTCTTATTTCCCCCTCTAATTTCAGTGAAAAGCAGTAAAAGATATATGATGGATTCCAACCAAAACAGTGTTAATTTTAAGATTTACTTTTAAATGTTTCATATAAACTTCAGTTTACAGGATTATACACTGACTATTTTGCACTCAGAAATGATGTACTGTACTCTCCATGTGTGCTTGTGTGGTACATTAAGCCTCTGTGCGCCATCAGTAACCCAGTAAAATCTATGGCTGCTGAAGTAGTTGCCCCCCCGCCCCCCAGTTTTATTGGCCTAGATGAATGTTACAAAGAGGAAACCAGATGTGAGACAGGGATGACTTGAAAGAACAGGTAATTAATATCATCTGCCTCAACCTTCTTATCTTGATGGGCTGATGTTTACAGCACTGACCCTGGGGTGGTGGAAGGCATGACCTTCTCAATATAGAATTGAGGAAAGTCCAAAGGCTTTTGAATTTTACACACAGTTTTGCTCCTTCTGTGAAGTGCAAACAGCTTGGTTTTGTGTGTATGTGATGACTGTCTTGCAGCGGTCTCTGTTCTTACATCAAATTCTTTTAACTTTCTTTTCACTAAAGAAAAAAAATGTTAACAGTACATTTCACACAATCTCCAATATTGATCCATACTGCTCTTGGAGCATTTTAGATGCTTTCCTTTTTTCTTTTTTAAAAATTTTATAATAAAGTCATGTTAGATGACTTATTTTGGGGTGGGTGAAATGTCTTCTCAAAAGAGGCATTGTTTCCAGTGTCCTCTCTCTATACCACCTTTTGCACTTAATTATTCCTGACATTTTGCCCATCATATTGTAATGAGCTTCTTCAGAGGAAATAAAAACAGCTTGTCTCTTTGAAAACAGAGAAGCAACTATTTCTTTTCGTCTTTGTTATCAAAACACAAGCTGTTTTTCTTCCTCAAAGGACATCTCACCGTACAATGGAAGAAACATCAGGAATTAGATGAGACAGCATCAAGCTCACATGAAAGAAAATATATCTCTTTAAACAGATTCATTCTTATTTTAAAAAAGAGGATGAAGAAGAAGAAGCGAAAGATTTAAGGTTTTGGTAATCATAGTCTTTCCTAATGCATTGCATGCTAGTTTCTCTGTATAGATGTGATAGTAGGGAACAAATGGCAGATTTTAAGATAACAGTCTAATTGTGAACAAGGGATTTTGAATTAACTTAAGTCATTTGGGAGGTCTTTGATAATTCCGTATATTAGTAGGGTCTAGTACATATTATGGCTCCCTGCACATTTCAGAACATGTATCTGTCTTTGATCATTTCACTATGTTAAGAATAAATCACAGATTAATTTACTATTACCTTTGAGTGGCTCTTTATATCAATCTTTGACAGTTTTCCAGAATCAGCTGTGGAATTTATATTCTAATTCTGCGCAAACTGCAAATAAAACCATTTCCCCTTGCAGTAATTAAAGTAATACCACTAAATATGTGGATAGGAGATCTCTGGTTGTTGAGGCATCTGGAAGAGCTAGAATATTATTGGACACTGTAAAAAAGAGCAGTTAATGAATGTGCATGCATACCTAGTATTGGATAGGTATTTTTTGTGTGTTTTGGAAGTGTCATGTTTTTGTGTGGCTTCCACAAATTAATCTATATACATAAATATTTCTTTATACATTTATTTTTATTATTCTCTCATCTCATGATCCTGTATCTGCTCAAATTCTGCCCTCAGATGCTCCTGACTTGTTCCACCTACATATTTTGAGGAAAGAATTTTGACCCCTGGGGAGTTCAGATATAGTGCACCTCTGGTTCTAGTAAAGAATTAAAGTCCAGCAATATTTCAGTGCAATCTAAATTACAAATTACAATTCTGGTTGAAGTGCAGTTCCACTTAACAGCATAATTGTTCTGTTCCATCACACTTCTTATATAGCTTTTCATCTAACAATGACTTATTTTTTGGTTTAAGCATCTGCCGTAAGTAAGCCTTTCTTTGTTTAACTGAATTTACCAATATGTCGACAAAACACAAAAGGACCGGTTTTCTCATAGTAGGACAGTTAATTTAAGTGTTTGCTAAATTAAGCTGTGTATTCCCAAGCCTTGTTATTTAATTTGTTTGTTTATCCCCAAATTGCACTAGAGGGATTTGATCTTTTCTCTCCGATTTTGGGAAGAAACCAAATGCTAGAGATCTTGTAGGCTTTTGTGGTTAATATAGATACCATCTATTATACCCCATTTCTGTGAAATTACGAAGTACTTTACTCGGTGAAGAATAGTGCCGACTTTCATTTTTCTTCATAGATGCTGCTCTATCAAAAGAAAATGCAGGATGTTTTCCTATTCCCAGGTTTAATTTCTCTTTTCAATCGCAGCTTCTAGTCTATACTCCCTAACTCAACTCCTGTCCTGACTTACTCCACATGCTCAGCCACCATATTAGCATATTGCTTAGTGTCCCTCTTCAGCCCCTCTGCTCAGACAATTGACAGCCTATTTGTTCCATCTCCCACCTTTCCCCATGCTTCCCTGAAGTACAAAATACTCCTGCAATCCCAGTTCTCCCTGTCCTGACTCATCTCTTTCCTTAAGACTCTTTTGTTCCTGGAAGCCCCCCAAAATCATGCTAATTCCTCCTCTTGATTTCTATGTGTGTCCTCCATGTGTGTAAGCTCTTTGGGGAAGGGACTGTCTTTATTTTTGTGGCTTGTATACTGCTGGGCATGTCAGCCCATAACAAATAATGAATAATTCAAATTCTGCAGGATTCTTCTTTTTTTTTTCTTTCATGTGTCAGAACCATTCAATGCCCGAGAAAATCCATTTTGGGTTGAGTAGTCATAGAATCATAGAATCATAGAATATCAGAGTTGGAAGGGACCTCAAGAGGTCATCTAGTCCAACCCCCTGCTCAAAGCAGGACCAATTCCCAGCTAAATCATCCCAGCCAGGGCTTTGTCAAGCCGGGCCTTAAAAACCTCCAAGGAAGGAGACTCCACCACCTCCCTAGGTAACGCATTCCAGTGTTTCACCACCCTCCTAGTGAAATAGTTTTTCCTGATATCCAACCTGGACCTCCCCCACTGCAACTTGAGACCATTGCTCCTTGTTCTGTCATCTGCCACCACTGAGAACAGCCGAGCTCCATCCTCTTTGGAACCCCCCTTCAGGTAGTTGAAGGCTGCTATCAAATCCCCCCTCATTCTTCTCTTCTGGAGACTAAACAATCCCAGTTCCCTCAGCCTCTCCTCATAAGTCATGTGCTCCAGACCCCTAATCATTTTTGTTGCCCTCCGCTGGACTCTTTCCAATTTTTCCACATCCTTCTTGTAGTGTGGGGCCCAAAACTGGACACAGTATTCCAGATGAGGCCTCACCAATGTCGAATAAAGGGGAACGATCACGTCCCTCGATCTGCTGGCAATACCCCTACTTATACAGCCCAAAATGCCGTTAGCCTTCTTGGCAACAAGAGCACACTGTTGACTCATATCCAGCTTCTCGTCCACTGTGACCCCTAGGTCCTTTTCTGCAGAACTGCTACCTAGCCAATCGGTCCCTAGTCTGTAGCAGTGCATGGGATTCTTCCGTCCTAAGTGCAGGACTCTGCACTTGTCCTTGTTGAACCTCATCAGGTTTTTTTCGGCCCAATCTTCTAATTTGTCTAGGTCCCTCTGTATCCGATCCCTACCCTCTAGTGTATCTACCACGCCTCCTAGTTTAGTGTCATCTGCAAACTTGCTGAGAGTGCAGTCCACACCATCCTCCAGATCATTAATAAAGATATTAAACAAAACCGGCCCCAGGACCGACCCTTGGGGCACTCCGCTTGAAACCGGCTGCCAACTAGACATGGAGCCATTGATCACTACCCGTTGAGCCCGACGATCTAGCCAGCTTTCTATCCACCTTACAGTCCATTCATCCAGCCCATACTTCTTTAACTTGGCGGCAAGAATACTGTGGGAGACCGTATCAAAAGCTTTGCTAAAGTCAAGGAATAACACATCCACTGCTTTCCCCTCATCCACAGAGCCAGTTATCTCATCATAGAAGGCAATTAGGTTAGTCAGGCACGACTTCCCCTTCGTGAATCCATGCTGACTGTTCCTGATCACTTTCCTCTCCTCTAAATGTTTCATAATTGATTCCTTGAGGACCTGCTCCATGATTTTTCCAGGGACTGAGGTGAGGCTGACTGGCCTATAGTTCCCCGGATCCTCCTTCTTCCCTTTTTTAAAGATAGGCACTACATTAGCCTTTTTCCAGTCATCTGGAACCTCCCCCGATCGCCATGAGTTTTCAAAAATAATGGCTAATGGCTCTGCAATCTCACCCGCCAACTCCTTTAGCACCTTCGGATGTAGCGCATCCGGCCCCATGGACTTGTGCACGTCCAGTTTTTCTAAATAGTCCCGAACCACTTCTTTCTCCACAGAGGGTTGGTCACCTTCTCTCCATGCTGTACTGCCCAGTGCAGCAGTCTGGGAGCTGACCTTGTTCGTGAAGACAGAGGCAAAAAAATCATTGAGTACATTAGCTTTTTCCACATCCTCGGTCACTAGGTTGCCTCCCTCATTCAGTAAGGGGCCCACGCTTTCCTTGATTTTCTTCTTGTTGCTAACATACCTGAAGAAACCCTTCTTGTTACTCTTAACATCTCTTGCTAACTGCAACTCCAAGTGTGATTTGGCCTTCCTGATTTCACTCCTGCACGCCTGAGCAATATTTTTATACTCCTCCCTGGTCATTTGTCCAATCTTCCACTTCTTGTAAGCTTCTTTTTTGCGTTTAAGATCAGCAAGGATTTCACTGTTTAGCCAAGCTGGTCGCCTGCCATATTTACTATTCTTTCTACACATCGGGATGGTTTGTTCCTGCAACCTCAATAAGGATTCTTTAAAATACAGCCAGTCTTTTATATGTAGTCTTTTATATGTAGTCTTTTATATGTAGGCCCTACTGTGTCTTTGGTGCTTATATGGGACCTCAATAGAGTTGCCAAGCATCCGGTTTTCGTGCGGAACGCCCAGTTGAAAAGGGGCCCTGGCAGCTCCAGTCAGCACTGCTGACCAGACCCTTAAAAGTCCAGCTGGGGGTACATGGGGGGCCTGGGGCTAATGTAGGCTCCCTGCCTTCCCTAATTCCATGTGGCTCCCGAAAGTGGCTGCCAGGTGCTTGTGGCCCCAGGCACATGGTTGGCCAGGGAGTTCCACGCGCTGCCTCCACCCCTAGTGCTGGCTCCGCAGCTCCCATTGGCCGGGAACTGCGACCAATGGGACTTGTGAGGGGCAGCGCCTGCAGGCGTGAGGGCAGCATGCGGCGCCTCCCTGGCCGCCCATGCACCTAGGGGCTGAAGGGACCAGGCGACTGCTTCCTGAGAGCTGCGGTAAGTGCCACCAGAACCCCACACCCTGAACACCTCCCCAACACAACAACTCCCTGCCCCAGCCCGGAGCCCCCTCCTGTACTCCAAACCCCTCGTCCCCGACCCCACCCCAGAGCCCACACCCCCAGCTGGAGCCTGCACCCCCCTGAATTCAGCAAAGCCACTGAAAGTCTTAATGAGTTTGACTCCACATATTTAATGCCATATTAAACCATCTTTGACCCACTATTAAGGTCTGAATGTCTATCTGCATTTTAGAGAGCATTTATTATTACACTGAAATAGTATATATGGAAGACAACAGTGAGAATAGTCTGCATATAAAAGGAATTAGGGGTCAGATTTTCAAAGGTATTTAGGTACCTAAACTTTCAGATAGGTGCCTAGTGGGATTTTCAAAAATAACTAAGCAGGTTAGGCACCTAATTTGCATTGAAATTCCATTGAAATCAATGAGAGTTAAGAACCTAACCAGCTGAGGCACCCATCAGCCTCTTTAGGTGCCTTAATACTTTTGAAAATCGGACCCTAGGAAACTGTGGCCCTGAATCTGCAGTCCATCCTTAATCAGCAAAATACTCAATTAAGCATGTGATTAAGTCCCATTAACTTCAATAGGACCTAAGCCCACAATTAAATGTTGGGGCCTTAAAACGGATGATTTGTGCCTGTTGCCAGCTTTTAATCAGACTTTCTTGCATCTTCTGGCTAGTGGGCTTTCTTTTCATTACAGCTTTACTCATATGCCTCATACCAGCAAACTAGATCGATTCAGAAATAATATTTTACTCTTTTGTTGAGCATATGCTGCAGTAGCATCTTATATATACTTATTAAATTTGTGTTCTCAAAAGCCTCAGATGGTTAGGATTCCCCTTGGATATGGGGATATCAAACACTGTTGTTGGTAGTGGAAAACCCAGAAGTGTTAAAAATAATTAAATCAAAAATTAATTTGCTGGTTTGGAGTATTCAGCTTTTACATGTGAGATAGCATTGTGTCCCCTAAAGCCACACAGACTGCTTGATTGGAGAAGCACAGTAAGGCACAGTTTCGAAGCAAATGAAGAATTCAGGGGTTGTAAGCAATGCATGTATTCACTGATCTTCCTCTGTGTGGGGAAGGACAATATATTATAACATTATATAGAATATAATCTTTTATATAATATACACACATTAGTACAGCATATAGTAACAAATTTTAACTTGTACTTTAGTTGCATCTGCAAATTACAGTTTTGCTACATACCACTGATACTGTCCTCTCTTCTCCTCCCCAGCTTTTTAGGTATTTTTCATAGGTTTGTCCCTTCATCATAATATCTGCTAGAGTCTGGATAAATACTTTGTAAACAGCTGTTGATTTATATATGTTGATGAACTATGCTCTCTATACTCTGTGACATTCTAGATATTGATGTTTTTCTTCTGATTTTTTCTACCACTTTAAACTTTAAAAAATGTAAGAATCAGGACCATTGTCAGGTGTACAATCTTTTTGCCAGTTTTAATTATTTTAAAGTATTTTTTTATCTTGGTATATATTTTTTTATGGGAAATAACCTTTTTGATGGCACTTCCAATGAAGGATCTGAAAGCTTCAAGAATTCAATCTATATTTATTTAGCTTAGTTTTGTCTTTTCCATACTTATAGCTTGGTTAACAATATAGTTATTCAATGTGGCTAAAAAAAAGGGAATACAAGACTGTAATTCACAAGCATTTAACAGTATGCTATGTCTCAATAGAGCTGTGCGAGTATGTCGTATGTGAATGTGGGTTTGCTGGTTAGGGCCAAATTCTCTTCTGTTCTGTTCTACCCATGGAAGTCAGTGGGATGAGCACATGCATATGACAGAGCAAATCTGTTTGAAAGTGATTTCAAGAATGAATTGAAGATCTCCATGAAAATGAGTTTTGGGTGGCTATAATTTGGATGGACCAGCAGCATAAAACTGTGTAAATTTTCCATTGTAAAACTCGGTATTCATTCTCTCCCCTGTCACGCTCAAATTTTCTAGGCTTGGTCTCTGCCAAAAGATAAATATTTGTGAAAAGTTGGAGATGAGACAGATCTGATATTTTGAAGTATGAGGGCTAGGGTTGCCAGGAATGCCTGGTTGAAAATGGACCTTGGTGACACTGGTCAGTACCGCTGGACAGGCTGCTAAAAGTCCGGTCAGTGGCGCAGCAGGGCTCCTGGAAGCGGCCAGCATGTCCAGCTCTTAGGCGCAGAGGTGGCCATGGGGGCTCTGTGTGCTGCCCTGCCCCAAGCAATGGTTCTGCAGCTTCTATTGGCTGGGAACCGCGGCCAATGGGAGCTGCAAGGGCAGTGCCTGTGGACGGGGGTAGTGCGCAGAGCTGCCTGCCGCACCTCTGTCTAGGAGCCGGAAATTTTGGCCACTTCCTGGGAGGCGCCTGAGGTAAGCGTCGCATGGAGCCCATGCCCCAAACCTCTTCCTGCGCCCTAACCCTTGCCCCAGCCCTGAGCCCCCTCCCGCACTCCAAACCCTTCAGCTCCAGCCCGGAGCCCCCTCCTGCACCTCAAACTCCTCATCCCCAGCCCCATATCAGAGCCTGCACCCCTAGCCAGAGCCCTCACTCCCTGCCCCAGCAGGGATCCCCCTCCCACACTCTGAACCCCTCTTTTCTGGCCCTACCCCAGAGCCCATATCCCCTCCCACACTCCAACTCCCTGCCTCAGTCTGGAGCCCCCTCCCACACTCTGAATCCCTTGGCCCCCAGCCCAGAGCCCCCTCTTGTACCCCAAACCCTTCATCCCTGGCTCCATCCCAGAACCTGCACCCCCATCCGAAGCCCTCATCCCCTCTCACATCCTAACCCCAGCCTGGTGAAAATGAGTGAGTGAGCAAGGGTGGGGGAGAGTGAGCGACAGAGGGAAGGGGGATAGAGTGAGCGGGGGGGCCCTTGGAGAATGGGCAGCTAGGGGTGGGGCTTTAGGGAAGGGGCAGGAGGCGGGGCAAGGGTGTTCGGTGTTCTGCGATTAGAAAGATGGCAACCCCATATTTTATTTATTTATATATATATATATAAATAAAAATAAATGTGGGGGGAAATCTCCATGCAATCTGTTTGTATTGGCTCTGCAGCTAATATGTTAAATATTGCACAAAAATGGTCCTAACTGAGAAGCATTTCCTTTGAGTGTTCTGAGGAAAATTTGGTTGGATATGGTTGTTATGAACCCAACATATGTCACCATTCTGTGCTTGTGCTGTACATTTCACACTGCGTTTTTCATGAAGCTCAAAGTGCACAGCTAAAAATGCTGGCACAGTGTAATGGCACAACAAAAAGGCGGGTGTGATGGAGTCTTTTACTGAAAGACTGTGTGGAAAGGGCTAAGGGAGTACTGGTGCACATTATGGCCCTGATTTAGGAAGGGAATTATGCATATGCTTAAATTCATCCTTATTCAAGACCACACTGTAGTATTTGTTTAAATTCCATTGGCTTTGATTTGAGCTATTTAGAAAATGGAATTTCCATCTTGAGGGAAATGTCAATGATTTGACATGTCCTAAATAGAGTCAAAAAGTTGAAATGTTAAAATTCCCATGGAATGAAAAGCTCCAAAAATTATTTGGAAATGTGGAGATAAAAACTGTCAATACTTTGAATTAAAATGAAACATTGAATTTTGAAATGTTGACTTTACATTTTTGGTGTCAGTGTCAACTTTGAATTGAAACATCAATTTGAAACATTGTTTACATTGTCCAATGAGAAGATTGTAGTTGAAATCAGTATTTTCCTGCAAAAATTTTTGAGTTCAACAAAACTCTAAATTTTGTTGGGAAATTTTTTTTTATTGAGAAATTTCAACTAGCTGTACCTCTTCTGCTTTTTTGAATGGGGGTCTTTATAAAGTATGTCATTAGCTCATATAGAGCCCCACATTCAGTCTCTGTGGAGATCATTGGAGCCTTAATGTGCATCAGGGATCTCATCCCTAGTATTTTAGCACTGGCATAATTAATCATTGAGATTGGTCATGAGACCTGACGTTACCAGTCAGGTTCTGTTTTTTTTATTTTGGTTTATTTGTTCTGTTCTATTCAGATGCAGAGATGTTTACCCTGCTTTAGGCAAACTATAATCACCCCCCACCCGCCAAATCTACTGGGAGCTTGATTGAAAGCTACACTTTTTCAATATAGATTATCTGCCTTTGATTTCAAATTTCATTCCTTTCTGTATTGAATAGATTTTGTGGTACCAATCAGATTTTTAAAGAGTTAGGAATTTCATAATTGCCTGGGAAATGTTTCTTTCATGGCTAGCTCTTAAGCAAAAGCATCTTTGTTTTCTGTAAAAGCACCCTAGAGATCTATAATATGCTAACATTAACTGAGAAGCTTGCTTTTTTGCTAGTAATTATGTTATCAGCATCTTAATTACGACGTAGGTTTTCAAAAATGTAAATAAATGACAGATGTAATCATTTAGCATGAATAATGATTTTATTTTGAGGCTTTGTTAGCCTAGGTTTACATTCACACTTCAGAAGCAGAGCAAAAGCTGTTACTGGCTGCTTTCAGATTCGTTTTCTGCTAGACATGTTAGTCATCATGTTCAATATAAAGTGAATTCAAAGAGGATATTTCTAATAGTATATTTTCAATGCCGCTCATGAGGTACACTGCTCTTATTAATACCTGTCAGCTTTCTTGCAGAGAGAAAATTTTTTGCTTCTGTGAATCAAAAAACATTGAAAACATAGGTTGGATATAGGAGCCTCTGCCTAACTAATATTTGCCCCCTGTCATATTTGTTTCTTCTAAATGTTTATCTAAGAATTATGTATTATTATTTTGTATTGTTTCAGTTGGATCTTCTATTATTGTCTGGCACAGACTCTTTCCTTAACTTCTTTAAATGACAAGTCTTTTCTTTAGTTTCAACTTGGGTCCTCTTCTTTAAGAAACAATACCTCCTATAGCTTTGTTGCATCCATTCTCCTCTCCAGTCTCTTGGTGGTTTGCCTGTAGGCTGCAGAACTGGGCCCTGTCGTATGAGCTCCATGACCATATTTCACTCGGTTGCACCACTCTAAATATGGAATAACTCCCTTGGCTTCAATTGATTGTCTTCAGATTTATATTGTTATAACTCGGAATAGAATTTGACCCCTCAGTCTATGCAGGCAATAAACCATTCTCAAGTTTGAGGAGCTGTGCAAATTTAAGTGGCTGAGATAATTGTAGCCAGTAAAGCCCCTCCAGCTGTAAAAAATAAAACATCCATAGCTAAAAATAGAAAACAAATGGTGATCATGTAAGTTATTGCAAACACAGAGGAGCAATAACTTTTTTTAATCAACAAATTTTGAGACTGTCTACACCCACAGCTCAAGCAATACATGTCATGGCAAACTCATGATAATATATTTCTCCAGCTCTTCTGGGAAATAGAACACCATGTTATGTACCATGTGTCTCATGACCTAGGGAACAATTACTGGCAAGCATGTGTTTCAGGAAATTGAAAGATTTTCCCAGAATTAAAGCTAATAGTATAGGCAATTTTTATGTATAATATTAATTTATCCTTTTAAAACAAAATCTTTTTAAGATGGAAGAAAAATGGTCTTTGCTCAGGTTTGATTTCTGCACATGTTGACTCCAACTTTGCCAAAATACACCTCTACCCCGATATAATGCTGTCATCAGGAGCCAAAAAATCTTACCACATTTTAGGTGAAACCGCGTTATATCAAACTTGCATTGATCCGCCGGAGTGCGCTGCCCCGCCCCCTGGAGTGCTGCTTTACCGCGTTATATCCAAATTCATGTTCTATCGGGGTAGAGGTGTATTAGAACTTAATGGCTAAATCCTGAAGGCCAGTAGTTTCCATAGCACATAACTTTCAGGATATCAGCAGGCAACTTGAGCTCCACAACAGCAGAAGTTATTCTGCACATCCTGATGGTTTCGCATCGCACCCTGAGATGGCTACATACAATAAATTACCTTCCAAACCTTTCTGCTTCTAAGGGAGTTAGACCCCATCTATCCCAACTGGCCATATATGTCAGTGTGACACTTCCTGGGCATGCCCAGAACTTTAAGCCACTATATTACCCCTCTGCCTCAGCAAGAGAGCTTTGCTAGAATTTAAAGTCTGTATGTCAGCTCCTTGCCACACCAGTCTGTCTGCCTCACCAGCAAACTGCCAGTCTTGACAGTGCCTTGCAGGTAACATTCAGTTATCCACAGTTACTGAGTACCCCCAAAGACATCTCTCTGCAGAGTCCAGTCCCTCTCACTGAATACACACAAAAATTACCAAGTCTGCTTCCTCCAAATAGACATACACACACTAGCCCATTAGTTTAGCTGAGAACCCATACTTTACTTTTATATACAACACTGAGATAGTTTATAGTAAAACTAAGAATAAATTTATTAATAAAGAACATAGATTTAAGTGATACTAAGCAAGAGAAAAGGAGACAAGTATGGTTACACACAAAACACAAATAGCACACTTTCTAGCATCTAAAACTTAACTTCAGCAAGCTACAATCTTTGTCTAAGCCGCTTTCTCTCTCACATCAAGCTATCCGCATCTTCAGACCCTCAGGAAGGGTGAGTCACCATTCACAGAATCAAGTATGCTGATTCTTTTGTCCCCTAAGTGATGGATTAAAAAAGATGTCTCATTTTCCCCTCGTATAGTTCAGAAAATCTTTGAAATGTATTCTTTGAAATGTAAATCCAGACAAAGTTCCTCTCCCCTGCTGTATGTTCTTCAGGGTGCAGGTGCCAAGCCCCTTCTTCATCCTCTGGTCACCTTGACTTTTCCAATGGTTTGATCACTTTGTTTACTTTTGGATTCAAACGTTCTGTCATTGTCAAGCTATGCTGTTTTCTCATCTGCCTGTTAACTTGGTCCATGCAGATAGGTAAATCCACATTCCTTTGTCTAGAGTTGGTAGGTTAATTGCATATTTTAAGAACATATTTCCAGCACACACACACCACTTTTTATACACAGCCCATACATACATAATACAATGATATTCATGACCAGTGTATCAGTGGTTTTCATGTGATACCTTACAAGACACTGGATAAATATTTTGACAAGTGTATTGGATGTAAAGAGTTTGTCAGACCTGCTGGGATTTACTGCTACATAAGTAAAAAGCAACAAAGAGTCCTGTGGCACCTTAAAGACTAACAGATGTATTGGAGCATAAGCTTTCGTGGGTGAATGCCCACTTCGTCAGACGCATGTCATGGGGGGGCCTGGCTTGGGGGCCCCACCTCACCTCAGGGTGACCCCCAAGCCAGGCGCACTGACCGTTGTAGAAGTCACAGAGGTCATGGAAAGTCACGGAATCCGTGATCTCCATGACAAATGCGGAGCTTTACTCATAGGAAATGTCAGTTGCAGTGGTAGAGTTGCCCTTGTATTTCTACCCCGCGTGATCTTGGTGTTCAAATCAGGAAGCAGGGCATGGTGGTCAGGAGCTAATGAAGGTGAGAAGTGAATTGGGGAAATACTGTTCTTTGCAACAAAGTTTGAGTTTTAGTGAAGAGAACACCAAGGACTGTGCTACAATAGGAAAGGAGCAGAGTGCCTCTGTTCAGCAGAGGGTGAACCCTAGCTACTTAGAATAAGAGGGTGAAAGCTGTGAGAAAAGTCCTGGCAGGAATCTTGTAATGAAAGAGTCTTGGAGAGCGGAGAGAGAGCGAGCGAAAACACGCTTAACCTGCAGAAGTGTCCTGCCTACTGTGGAATTTTATGGAAGCACTTAAAAGTAATGGAAGTCTCAAAGCAACCTCAGGCTCACAACCCCTCCACAATATACTCAAGTACCAAGTGGTAAAGCAGCCTTGCCCAGTTTTCCTTCCCCTTGTTATTATTTCCTAACTTTTCTTTCTTTCTCCAAAATGTCATTACTTTGTCAATATGTTCACGTTTCCTGAATCACTTCACAGAGGAGTCTTTATAAAGAATCATTAGTCCAGTAACACATTTTTCTTCTCAATTAAAACAAAATTGTTGGATCGAAATCCCCTAACGTGAGGTTTTTCCAGTGTATGAGGCATTTAAAAATGAAGCCAGGATTTGACACGCACACATACTCTAATGGCTAAAGCTTACAATATTTATTAGCGATACCATGGAGTACTGTAACATAGTTTGTGCACAAAAGCCTGTGTTCAGCAAATTGCTCTCACTAATACCATATCCAGTTACCTGAATGTTGGAGGTATATTTTGTTGCATTGCCAACCAAAGCAACTAATAATACTTCTAAGAATTTTAACTCTAGGATTTGAAATGTGTGGTGTGTGTCTGTTCTTGGCAATAACTTTAGAGTGAGAACCAGATATAAAGTAAATAGATATAGTTTATTCTGTGTACATGGCTGTTGTTTTCCACTACAGGTTAGCAGTTGTTCCAAGGCAGTGAAATTTTTAAAGTAATGTTATTAAGTAACTTGTTGTTTACTAAAAAATAATGGAATCCGTATGAACTTTTGAATTGTCACAAGTTGAGCTGTGATACTTCACTGTATAAAATGTGATTCTAAGTACGTTTGGAATAACAACCAAAATAGCCAGCATTAGATAACAAAACTCATCCAATAATACATGGCAGGAGCAGTAATTATGGATATGAATGTGTGCTGAATGCTCTGCACATACACCGTGATGACCTGATGGAGTCAACAAAAGTAATATAGGCGATGGCTTGGTATGGTACTATGGATTAATTCAACAATTTATGAAGTTTTCTATAATCTTGGTTTCATGATGGAGCACAAAGTAGTGGTCTTGTGGCTAAGGTGTTATTTCTGGCTCAGCCACACATTTCTTGGGTGTCCATAGGTAATAACTTCTTTGCATCAGTTTCCTCATCTATAAAATGGGGATAATATTTACTGACATCACAAAGGTATTCTTACCTTAGAGGTGAGGCTTAAAGCAGTTTGCAATGTCTTCGTAAAATACAGTGTAGTACCCATTGCTCAATACAAAATAACAAATAGACTTCATCTGCTGATGGAAACACACACATTACTTTGTAATAGTAATTATTAAAGCTTTTGGACCCCAAGGACTATCTAGTTCCAGTAGTATCAACTATCAACTGAATTCGCTACAGTATTATTTACTTGTAAGGTTGCTTTGTAGCTGTACATTTTGGTAACTATTGCCCTATCCTGAACTGATCTCCAGACAGAACCCCAGGGGTGACATCCTGGCCCCACTGAAGTTGATGGGAATTTTGCCATTGCGTCCTCACTGGAGTCAGGATTTAACCTGGGGTTTGGCCTATTATCAACCTACAACTGCACCTCATGATGGAACAAATCTATTCCCAGATAATATTATTGAAGCTAATTCAGTTGAGTAACATCAGGGATGACTTCTTGGCCTTCCATGTCTGCAGTAGGGATGGGATAGGATATGCTGGGTTGCTTTATTTTTATATATACAAACTAAATATGTTTATGTATTATGGCACTTTCCTGGCGTCTGTCGGAAACATCAAAATATTATAAATAACTAAGTTGCTTCAAACAAGCATGTAACATGACAGAGGCAGATCAATGCCCATCCTCCTCCCCTCAGCAGCAGAGAGGACCCTCTTGAGATGCTTGCTCTTGGCTACAATCTGGGAAGGTCATAGTATAGCGACTATGGGAGTTTAGTGAGTTAGCAATATGCAGACAGACAAGATTAATCATATGCTGAAAAAGAGAGCAGAACAAACGAGCACATAGAGGAATCTCTTTGTAGCAAAGCTCTGGACCAACCAGAAGGAATCAGGTCACACTAACCATTATTACATAGTTCTACACCAGGGAATCTATGCTGTTCTGTGACCGAGGCAGGTAGACAGCACTTACGAGGCGCACACGCAGTGGCAGTGTTACCACTTGGGCACTGCACGCTCTGAAAGCCGCATTCCTGTCAGTCACACCAAAGCCAAGTACCACTCCGCTCATAAAACTGCACAGTACATCACGTGGGCAATTGAGAAGGGGGCATTACAGTGGAGGGCCCTAACTTTGGGTGACATGGATTTAATTGTACCTGAGGAATGTGAAAGTTTCTATAATAGTCCTGTCTGGTGTTTCCCAGAGAGTCAAAGGGATTTCCGCAGTTTTCAAGGAGGCTGCTAGTGGAATCACTTACTACTTCATTTGTATCTGAAGCAACACAAATTCCCTGTGTGACAGTGCACTGGAGTCGTTGTCCTCACAATGCTCTAACCCTGTTTTGCCATGTGTGCTCCTTAATATTCAGGAAACCAATATTTTCTGATATTGGCTGATGAACGTACTAGTTGACAAATTCACCATTCAGTCTAGTTAACATCTCATCAGAACTCTTGTTTTAGATCAGGCACAAAAAGTAAAAAAATACATTCTTATTGTGGTTTTACTACACTTAACAAATCCAAACCAAACCCTGTGAAGAATCCAGCGAACAAACCAAGTTTACAATTTAGTTACTGTTCTACCTTAAAACTGAACCATGTCTTTTACAATAACTATATTAAATAGTGCACCTCCATGGTAGCATTCTCTGAAATGCTTCCAGTTCCATGCTCCGGGAGAGTTAGACAGGAAGAACCAGGGCCGGCTCCAGGTTTTTTGCCGCCCCAAGCAGCGAAGAGAAAGGGGAAAAAAAAAAAAAAGCCGCAATCGGCGGCACTTCGGCGGCTGCTCTACCGCACTGCTTCATTCTTCGGCAGCAATTCGGCAGCCGGTCCTTCCCTCCGAGAGGGACTGAGGGACTTGCCGCCAAAGACCCGGACGTGCCGCCCCTTTCCGTTGGCCGCCCCAAGCACCTGCTTCCTGCGCTGGTGCCTGGAGCCAGCCCTGCGCAGAACGGCAGGGTCTCAATGCACAGATGAGATGGTGGTGGAGGGAGTTTTACGTTTATTAGGAACTGGGGAACCTGCGGTGCTGCCTTCAGAACTGGGTGCCAGGCCAGCATCTGCTGCTCTCCAGCCATCCAGCCAGTGCTTTATTTGTGCAGGGGCTGAGCCCTGGCACCTCTTTCATTACAAATTAAGCACTGCCAGGAAGTTACTTATTAAGGAAGTCATAGGCAAATGATAGGCAGTGCATCACTTGTTCATTAATTTAATTGTAAACTTTTTTTTTTAAGGTGAGCTAGCGGGTCACACATGAAGCCTTGGCAGACCACATTTAGCCTGCTGGCTGCCTATTGGGCATCACTTCTCTATATCATAGTAAAGGGGAGAGGATTGAAGTTGATAAATACAGGTAGGAAGTGAAGAGAAACAATCAAATGAATAAGAGTCTCATTCAATAACATCACATAATGGTAGACAACTAAAAAGTGACAAATTTTGTGAATACTTGTGTACAAATGCTAAAAAATGGGTGAACTTGAGTGCCTGTTATTAAATGAGGATATTGATATAATAGGCATCATAGAAACTTGGTGGAATGATGATAATCAATAGGAAACAGTAATACCAGGGTACAAAATATATAGGGATGACAGAGTAGGTCATGCAGGTGGGGTACTATATGTGAAAGAAAGCAAAGAGCCAAATGTAATAAAAATATTAAATGAATCAAACTGATCCACAGAATCTCTGTAGATAGAAATTCCATTCTCAGATAATAAGAATATAGCAATGGGAATATGCTACTGACCAACTGATCAGGATGGTGATGGTGATTGTGAAATAATCCAAGAGATTAGAGAGGCTATAATAATAGAAAACTCAATAATACTGGGGGATTTCAACTATCCCCATATTGACTGGGTACATGTCACCACAGGATGAGATGCTGAGATGAAGTTTCTATACACCATTAATGACTGCTTCTTGGAACAGCTAGTCCTGGAACCCACAAGAGAAGAGGGAATTCTTGATTTAGTCCTAAATGGAGCACAGGATCTGACCCAAGATCTGAATATAGCTGAACTGCTCTGTAATAGCGACCATAATGTAATTAAATGTAACTTCCTTGTTGGTAGGGAAAATACCAAAGAATCCCACCACAGTAGCATTTAACTTCAGAAAGGGGAACTACACAAAAATGAGGAAGCTAGTTAAATGGAAATTAAAAGGTACAGTGCTACAAGAGTGAAAAGCCTCCATGGAAACTTTTTAAAGCTGCAGGGAAACTTTTTAAAAACATCATAATAGAGGCTCAAATTAAATGTATGCTCCAAATTAACAAAACGTAGTAAGAGGACCCAAAAAGTGCCACTGTGGCTAAACAAGAGAGTAAAAGAGGTGGTTAGAGGCAAAAAGGCATCCTTTACATACTGGAAGTCAAATCCTAATGAGGAAAATAGAAAGTATAAACGGCAAGTCAAGTGTAAAAGTATAATTAGGCAGGCCAAAAAGAATTTGAAGAACAACTAGCAAAAGACCCAAAAACTAAGAGCAAAAAATTGTTTAAGTACATCAGAAGCAGAAAGCCCGCCAAATAATCAGTGGGGCCACTGGATGATCGAGGTGCTAAATGAGCACTTAAGGAAGACAAGGCCATTGCAGAGAAGCAAAATGTATTCTATGCATCAGTCTTCACTGCAGAGGATGTGAGGGATATTCCCATACCTGAGCTATTTTTTTAGGTGACAAATCTGAGGAACTGTTCCAAATTGAGTTGTCAATAGACAAGATTTTGGAACAAATTGATAAATTAAACAGTAATAAATCACCAAGACCAGATGGCATTTACTCAAGAGTTCTGAAGGAACTCAAATATGAAATTGCACAACTAGTAACAGTGGTATGTAACCTATTATTCAAATCAGCTTTTGTACCAGATGACTGGAGGATAGCTAAAATGACACCAATTTTTTTAAAACAGCTCCAGAACGGATCCTGGCAATTACAGGCCAGTAAGACTAACTTCAGTACCAGGCAAATTAGTTGCAAGAACAGAATTATCAGACATATAGATGAACATGATTTGTTGGGGAAGAGTCAACACAGCTTTTTGAGGGGAAATCATGCCTCGTCAATCTATGAGAATTCTTTGAGGGGTTCAACAAACATGGACAAGGGTGATCTGGTGGCATGGGCGGCGGGTGGAGCCCCCAGCTCCGCCCCCTGCAGATGGAGCCCCAAGACCCCTTAGCCCCCTGTGGCCAGAGCCAGGAGTTCCCTCCCCGCCCAAAGGAGCCGCAAGCATCCTGCTCACCCGGAGGAGCCCCAGGCCAAGCGCCCTCCCCCTGGCTGGAGCCCCAAGGCCCCCCAGCAGCTGGAGTCCTGAGACACCTCCCCCCCCACAGCTGGAGGCCCAAGAGCTCCCCCACCTGCCTGGAGGTGTGCCAGGCCTTCCCCTCCCCAGACCCCAAGCTGCCCTGGGGAAAAGCATCTCACTCTCGCAAAGCTTTTGATATGCCTCATGGAGGTTCCAGAGCGGGCGGCTGAGGGGGTGGTATTTGGTATTTGCTACTCTCTAGAGTCCAGGAAGATTACAGATGAACCCGGGAAGCTGAATAGCACATACCGCTGCCTTAGCTGCCCCAGAACCTGCATGGGGCACAATAAAGAAAACTTCACCTCCAAACTCTGCAACCAGGGATCTGGAGTCCACGGCAGTGCCAGGGGATGTCTGGGGCTATAGTGAACTTGGACTTTCAGAAAGCCTTTGACAAGGTGCCTCACCAAAGGTTCTTAAGCAAAGTAAAGAGTCAGGGGATAAGAGGAAAGGTACTTTAATAGATCAGTAACTGGTTAAAAGACAGAAAACAAAGGGTAGGAATAAATGGCCAGTTTCAGAATGGAGTAAAGTAAATAGCAGTGTTCCCGAGGCATCTGTACTGGGACCAGTGCTGTTCAACGTATTCATAAATGGTCTATAAAAAGGTGTAAACAGTGAGATGACAAAATTTGCAGGTACTACAAAATTTCTCATGACAGTTAAGTCCAAAGCAGACTGTGAAGAGTTACAAAGGGCTCTCACAAAACTGGGTGCCTGGGCAAGAAAATGACAGATGAAATCCAGTATTGATAAATGTACATTGGAAAACATAATCCTAACTGTAGATACAAAATGATGGGGTCTAAATTAGCTGTCACCACTCAAGAAAAAGATCTTGGGTCATTTGTGGATAGTTCTCTGAAAACGTCCGCTCAATGGGCAGCCACAGTCAAAAAAAGCTAACAATTGTAGAAACTATTAGGGAAGGGATAGATAATAAGACAGAAAATATCATAATGCCACTGTATGAATCCATGGTATGCCCACACCTGGAACACTGCATGCAGTTCTGGTTGCCTTATCTCAAAAAAGATGTATTAGAATTGGAAAAGGTACAGAGAAGGGTAACAAAACCGATTTAAGGGTTTGGAACAGCTTCCATATAAAGAGAGATTAAGAAGACTGGGACTTCTCAACTTGGAAAAGAGATGACTAAGGGGGGATACGATAGAAGTCCATAAAATCATGACTGGTGCGGAGAAAGTAAATAAGGAAGTGTTATTTACCTCTTCACATAACACACAAACTAGGGGGCACCTTAAAATTAATAGGCAGCAGGTTTAAAACAAACGTAAGGAAGTACTTCACACAACTCAGTCCCAAGCTGTGGAACTCATTGCCAGGGGATGTTGTGAAGGCCATAACAGGGTTCAAAAAAGAATTAGTGTCCTAAGCCTCTAACTGCCAGAAAGTGGGATTGAACGATGAGATGGATCACTTGATAATTGCCGTGTTCTGTTCCTGCCCTCTGAAGCATCTGGCAATGGCCACTGTTGGAGGACAGGATACTGGCCTAGATGGACCATTGGTCTTACCCAGTATGGCCGTTCTTATGTTTGGTGCTGTCAGTGGTGATGGATTTAAAGGGAGGAGCACTGATCTATTTTAAATTCAGAGCACGAGAGATGATGTATTTAAGCATTTTTGCTATTTTTTTAATTCAGATTTTACACCCCTAAATTTCTTTCTATGGGCCAAATGCTGTACCTCGCCTTCTTTGCCCTCAAACAGACATGGCAGGCACTAAGCATAACACAACTGCTGCAGACTCTTTGTATGTAGAGAAAAGCTGTGGAGAGAATATGTAGCCTCTGCATGCTGTGGAACAAAAAGACTATAGAGAGATCTCTCTCTACAGTGATGTGGAAGGAAGTAGATGGGCAGACAGCAGGATAAGCTGGAGACTGGCGAGTGAACTGGCCAACTGGGACTGCACAAGTCTAAACCATTCTGTGCCTGAGGTTCACAGGGGCTCCATTCTATGCGGTGTAGCAGCAACAGAGCAGCTGAGCATCTGAGACTAGGGCAGCAATTGGCCGCTCTACGGATAAGTGCTAAATACACTGCAGACAGGTGGAACACTTCCTGCTTGTGTTGTCCCTGGAGAGCAATCACTATTGTGGGATATCTCTGTGTGGGGAGGAAGGGGATCTGCCATGTACATGACCCTGCATATATTGAACTGACTCAACATTTATTCCTTAAGCAGTTGTTTGTTTTGTTTTGTTTTTTGTTTTGTTTCTAACATACATGAAATAATAATCCAGTTGAATTTAGAAACATTGAAAAAATGGTAAATAAGCATGTGTTGAGTGTACTATAGGAGCTATAAAAACTAACTATTCCTTTGATGAAACTTTTCACTTTCGGCATTTCTTTGAATGATTCCACTCAGAAAATGAAACCTAATCTTCCTCTGGTTTATACATGCTGAGTGATTGCCAATAATGTCGCTAACAAAGGTTAAATTACTTTTTTCAGTGTCAGTTCCAGAATACCAAAATTTTACAATATGATTTTAAGACACCAATTACTGTTATCTTTTTTTTTTCCTGCAGCACATATTGCAAGTGTTAACACTTACCTTTGTAATTTACTACACTAAATGTGTTTTTTCCCCTCCCATGACTGCTTAATTTGTGTAATATAACTGTACATTACTATAGGTTGTGGCCCAGAGTGTATCATATTGCTTGGATGTTGTTTGTTGTACTTCCAGCAAAAGCAGATGATAATCTGCCACTTGAGTAAAACTACATAATCTGAAGACAGCTCATATTGTTAATGTTTGTTCTATGTAATGCTAGACCTAAATGGAAGAGGAAGATTTCATGTCTGAAAAATAGTATGTTTTAGGATGTAACCTTCTGCCCTTCTGTTTAAAATACTTCCACTGCTGTGAAATGCATTCTTGAATTCTGGCACTCAAACATGCAGATTAGCTGTTGCTATTGACTTTTTCCCTACCACACATTACTAGACATCTGTTTTTATAAAAAGTTTTTGCTGTTTCAAATTTGAAATTTAGTACTTTCCCCCATATTTGCAAAAATGTGAGTTATATTAACTAAAATTAATACATCACGGAAAAGTTAAATTCATGATTTTTAGCCTTTTAAAAATGTATTTCAACTAAAATTCAGTACAATTTTCAGCCCATAAATAGAAGAATGTTGACACTGACACATTCCATTTTTCTTGTTTATGATTCTGATTTGTTTAAGCTGCAGAGAGAACGGACTCATCTAATTATACTTAAAGTAATTACAATTGCCACAACCCTTTAGTCTGTGATTTTTACAGCTGTATATGTCAGCTCCTTAATGTTGTATAATTCTAATTTCCTATGTCCATCTTCAGAATAACTAGCACATTGTGACTATACACGTATGACAATTTCTCAGTAACTTATTTAGCCAGTGGCTGTGATAACAACTATTCCAAGCTAGCTGAACCTTCATAACATTTTGTGTAGCTCTCAATCCCTTCTAGTCACCTGTTAACACAGCGGTGAGGGCATTTAGTTAGATGGAATCTATATATCACTGTACATCTAACCAAAGAGGACTATAGCCTTTGATTGCTTCACAAGATCACAGAAATTCAGCTTTAATTATTTTTCTTTCTTCAGCTGAAGCACCAAACTGAAGGAACCTTTTACCTGCCTACGTCCCATTTGCACAATTGTTGATAGATGGCCTAGGTAAATCTCCCTTAGATAAATCCCACACCAGGATAAATGTCACCTAGGTATTCACCACAATGGATTTTCCTGTACCAATTTTAATAGGATTCTGGCCATACTATGATGTTCCTGAACCAAAAAGATTTTGAAACTCATTAAACAACAGAAACTGCTGGGAAAAAATTGTAGATGGGACTGCATATGTGAAAGAATAAATAATACATTGATGTTCCATTTTATATAGTGTCTTACTATTCACAATCATTAATCAGCAATTAGAAGAGTCCCATGTTGCTACATTAACTAAACAAGCAATGGGCTTATTTATATAATCTGAATTCAAACTTTGTATGTGTCAGTTTGCAGTTTAATTATCAGAGCTTCTTGCTGGTGCAAAAATTGCACTCAAAACAGAAATCTGCAACATACCAATAACCACCCAGAGAAGGAAAAAAGGAATCCAAGACACTTAATTTAGCTTAATATGAAAGATACATACCATATCTTGTAACTAGAAAAATTGTATGAACCATAATTGCTTTTGAAAAATAACCATATACATGGATAGGATGTTATTTGCTTTTATGAAATGATGTGTATCTTCTGATAACCATTTATCACAAAAGAGAGCTGGTCTCAATTTTAAGAGGTATGTGTCTTCTTATTTTGTTGCAAAGAGGATTATACAGATATCCATGCATTGAAATATGAAACTTTTTCTCAGTAGAGAAATCCTGACACAACAGAAATGTGTGTAATGTGGCAGCTATTTTGTGACAGCAAAACAACACAGCAACATAGGAGAAAAAGTAAAGAATATCTTATCGTACTGAAACTGCAGAGTAACTTTAATTTGGCAGATTGTAAATACACAAATTACAGTGGAATGTTATTAGGATATCCGGGTTAGTATTTCTGCTCCTGAAAAAAAATTGTGGTGTGATCTTTAATGATTACAAGTGGTCAGTATTTTAGCATCTTAGGACTGTCGTTCGGATAAGATGTACAATAGAACTAAGGGTATCTTAACGTTCCAAACATCAGTCACAATTTCCAGTATGCACTTTATAATTCCACAAGATGCAGAAATGACATGGGTTAATTTCAGACCAATGGCAAGTTCTAACAATGAGCTATGGACATGAGAAATAGTTTGTGGCTATAGTAACGTGTTATATGCCATAAGTCTCATGAGATCATGATGGGAATTAAATTAACTCGGGTCAGCACTGTACTTTGAGTTTGCACTGTGGATTCCATTATAAGGCCAAGTGCACAGAATATAAAAATTACTTGCATTCAGTGTTTAATCCTCTTTTACTGTGGTTATTTAATTTTGCTTACAAATATACAATGTGATACAATAAATATTAAACATATGTACTAAAACACATGAATTAAACCCCCCCCCCCCATTTATTTTATCAATTGCTTAAGCTCATTTGATCATAAGGGACAGGGAGACCAAACAGCTATAAAAGAGCTCCATTTTCTATCAACTGAACCAAATCCTCCTTTGATCTGTTAATCCCAAGTTTATAAGGTTAGGAGATAAGCAAGCGTAACTAAATTCCTTTTTCTTTTTGTCCACCTAATAGTCTATGAAGCAAAGCAAACATAATAAGCTTCTTTGCTGCTTTTCAGCCTCTTCTTGCTGAATAATTCAAAAAGTGCATTACAGGTTTTAGGAGTACAACTGTACACACAAGCAGTGTTCCATGATTTTTTTTTGCATGCCTTAAATTTGCATACATTATATTTTTATTTTGCATTTCTGACATAGAAGCTGACTGCCTACTCCTTCTTGGCTTTTTATTAGGTCTTTGATGCTTGCTGGAGGAGAAGGCCTCTTTTGTCTCTGATAGCCTTAAGGCAGATCTAGGTTACCAAAAAAGCCAGAGGTTTCAGACTTGTTAAATGTCACTGTAATGGCTGTCTTTACGTATTGAAATACCAGCCTTCTTCTTTATAGGAAAATGAATCACATTACCACCAAGGGAAGCAAAGCCTTTGTTGAAGGAGACTGCTAGTCTGCTACTTAAGAAGGGGATTTAATTTTCCCCTCCAGGCTTTCTGGCCAGCCCACTACTGTTGTCCTTGTAGAACTCTGATATCATGCTATGTGAAAGATAGCAAACAAGAAAGAGCAATTAGCCATTAGTCATACTCATTTTGCCTTGGATGGACAGACCTTTTAAAGTAGTGTATAAATTCAGCACATGGACAGGAAACACGGCCCGTGTAGGGAAAGCATGAATATGCAGAACTCAATTCTCCTATTTTAGATAAACTTCTCTCTTTGGGTCATAATAAATATTGCTTGGCTGCCATCAGATGACTACTTTTTGTTCTTTTTATCAAAAACTTCTAATAAACCTTAGTGCATGGACAAGTTAATCACGAATGCATACTCCTACCAGTGCCACAGCTTTAATTTCTGAAATAATAAGGTATCCTGTATATTAAACTTAAATGCACAGTTTATAAACAGAGAAGGGCCCAAAACAAAAACCCATGACACAACATCTTAGAATTTGGAGACATTTGGATCCAGACCTAGATCTAAACTCTGGCGTTAGTATGGCTCAACCAATAATCAGATTCAAACACACCTGAAATTCAAGTCCAGATCTGATCTTTGCACCCAACTCTTATGTCTTTAATAGACTGGACTTACACTGCCTTATGTCGACAAAACTGTGTAGTGTAGACAAAGCCTAAGATGCTGCCGTCTCTCCTCCGACTTTAACCTAGGTTAGTAGGGATGCTCAAACTCACTGTTCCTACACCATATGTGCGTGCTGACGTGATGAAGGCATGGCATTGCAAAACTTGTGTTTTAAATGACTACAGCACTCTTGTGAATTCTTTTTACCCCTAAGTCACTAATATGTAATACCAACCTTAACTCCAGATTGGAAGATAGGCTGGGAAGACACTGTACTGAGACTCAGGGATCTTGTTTCTATTCACAACACAGTCATCAATTTTCTCTGTGTAAAGTCACTTTACATCTCTGTGTCTCTATTTCCCATTTGCAAAATGGGATAATAATCTCTGCAATTGTCAACTCCCCACCTCCCTATCTGTGTGACAAAATTTCAGTTTTCTGAGTGTATTATGGAAGAGGTGGGTTTAGAGGAGTGATTGAAGGATGTTAAGGTAATGGATTTTTGATTGGGAGATTTCCCCATGCATAAGAGGCTGCAGGGGAGGAAATGTGAAGATGTTTGTGGGAGAAGCAAGAAACTGAGTTGGGCACCCACAGTGGAGCAATGGCAGGGTTGGGTATAATCCCTTTTGGTTTGTTGTATTTGTGTAGTTCCTAGCACAATGGGCACATTATTGTCAATATTACCTTGAATTGATGGATAGTTAGTTTTCAAATAAGAGGCAGCCTATTACATTGCATTTAAGTAATAATTTACTCATCTTGTTGTTTTTTTTCTTATTGGCATACATGGGCCTGAACTTCCCCAAATTTGGGGGTATCAAAATCCAGAGGGTTTTTTTTGGAGGGGGGTGTGTGTGTGTCACAGGGCAGGTTTCCCTTACCCTGGATTTCTCTCTGCAAACAATCCTCACGCACACCAGTGGCAAGTTTAACTTTAAAGTTTAAGTTTAAATTTATTCATAATGTGCTTTCTAAATGTTTGTTCCCCACTGCATAAGGTTTTTCTCCAAGTCTTTATCTACTATGGGGAGGGGAGAGATCTCACCTCTCTGAGATCCTAGGCTGTTCTGGCCCTTCCTTCCAGCCTTCCCCCTCTACTGTCTCTTCTTGACTCTTTTTTTAGCTGTTGTCAGTTGATGCCAAATCACCCAGCTACTTAGTTAGTCACCTAGTACTTAAACTATTGCCTTATCGATTCACCCCATGTGGTGATGCTTTCAAAGTGCACAGAGTGGTGAGTCAACCGTAGGCTGCACACACTCAGTCACAGGGATGCACTTCACAGAGTAGTGGGGTGGAGCCATAAAGGCCAGACCTGGATCCAAACTCTTTTGGTACTCAGAGCTGTTCAGATCAAGGGTTTTGATTCAGGCCCTTCTTAGTTTCCTCATATAATAGTGGGAAGTTCAGGCACCTGAATATGGGTTCTTCAGACCCTTTCAATATAAACTGTTTCTCTTCTTTCGTTTCCCATCAGTCTTTACAGTATTTGCTGTCTCACCATGTTTCCAACACTGAGCATTCAAAAATCATGAGATCATATGAAAGAATCTAGAATTTATTCTTTATTTGCTTTGACTTTTCAGACTACAGGCTTCCTGTTTTTAAGCTGCATCCTGCAATCGTGAGGGATAGAAAGGTTTTCTTTAAGTGGGAGTCTCACATAATCGTATGACTCTGGGAGCTGGAGCTTTAAGAAAGGTACCAAATATCTTGAGATTCAATAAAATTACGAAAGTTGGCAACACTTGATGATGATCATTTTTGTTTTGTATTGTTGTCCAAGAAGGTGAGATGAGCCAGGAATGAGCTTCATATCCACGTTCAATGCTTTAGGTCTGTGGAGCTATTTAAAAGTTAGTGTTCCTTTCCATAGAGAGCTCCTCAGCCAGCTCAGAACTCTGTCTACTGGCCTGAGGGAATGGAATTCAACATGTAACTCTTGGATGCTAAGGACTCAGGCACAGTGTTCTCACGTTTTATCAGCATGGTTTTTACATGGAAGTACCATGGTTGCACTTCAGTGCTGCGGCTTCTGTTACAAACCCAAGGTCTAGATTAAATAGGATTGAGAGCAACCCTTGATTAAAGGGTTAAATTAGTGCTCCTCCCCCGTCACATTGCACTGTTTCATGTTTGGTAAGCATGCACCACCTCTTCTAGCTAAGGGAACTGCTTTTGGCTAACTCCACCTGGTTTTAACCTACTCTAACACGGGTCTGAAGGTTTCTTGATGGATCTGAAACATCTGGGGTCTAATTCTCTTTCTCTTTATGGCTCTCTGAGGAAGATGGATATTTTCTTTCTAAAATGGTCACCTTCAGTGGACTGCAGTTTACTCCTAAAACATAAGTTTTCATAAAATATTTACTTCCTAACTTCACAGTGCTGTAGTAAATATATTCTGACATATTGCATTAATATTACTTTCTGGTAATAATATATATTATTTTCACCTTCTTTTTCACTTTGCACCCTGGAAACATCATTTTATTTTATTTTTTAATTCATTTTGTCTTACACTGTTTTCAGTTTCTCAGTCTGCTTATAATATTAGTAAGGAATGTATATGCTGGTTTGTTTTTCTTTCGGTTTACTTATTTTATTTTTATTCTTTTTAGGGGTCTATTAAAAAGCCAGATCATTTGATTGATCATCAGTATATTGGTGAATGTCAACACCTAACAGATGCAGTAAATGAGGCAAATTCTGCTTTATCTAGTGAAAATTCTGCAGTTACATGGGTGTAACCTTAATTACAATCCAATGTGTTGACATGTAAATTAAAAATCAGTAGTCAAGTTACAAGTATTGTATTTTCTTTTAGAAGAGATTTGGTCTGCAAGGACAGTGAGAATATCTACAATATGGGTTTTTGTTCTGTTAGTCATTATTATTTAATGTGTCAATTTCAGATGAACTAAGGCCAGGCGGGTTGGGACCCCATTGTGTTAGGTGCTGAGCAAACAGATAATGAATGACAGACCCTGTCTCAAAGAGCCTATCATGTAAAAGACAAGTCCCAACAGCTGGATGAGGCAAACAAGTTGGCCAGGAGGTGGGAAACAGGATAACAAAACTTGTAGGGTGTGTACAATTCTTAACCAATCAGGAGCAGTAATCAAGTCACGACTTTCTTAGCGATTACAAGATTGCAGTTTTCTGTGTGCATTATAGAAGAGGTGAATTTTGAGGAGTGACTTGAAGGACATTAAGGTTGTGGATTTTTGACTGGGAGTTATTCCCATGCATCAGGGGATGCATGGGAAGACGTGTGAAGGTGTTTGTGGGAGAAGTGGGCACCTGAGTTGGGTAACCATGGCAGAGGAATAGCCACACAATAGCAGATGTTAAGGGTAGCCATCTTACAGCAAAAAAACTTCAGGACCAGACTCCAAAGAGAAACTGCTGAGCTCCAGTTCATTTGCAAATTTGACACCATCAGATCAGGATTAAACAAAGACTGTGAATGGCTATCCAACTACAGAAGCAGTTTCTCCTCCCTTGGTGTTCACACCTCAGCTGCTAACAGAGCACCTCACCCTCCCTGATTGAACTAACCTCGTTATCTCCATACTGATTTATACCTGCCTCTGGAGATTTCCATAACTTGCATCTGAAGAAGTGAGGTTCTTACCCACGAAAGCTTATGCTCCCAATACTTCTGTTAGTCTTAAAGGTGCCACAGGACCCTCTGTTGCTTTTTACAGATTCAGACTAACACGGCTACCCCTCTGATGCTTAAAATATAAGAAGTCAGCAAGTAAAAAAGATTCTGTACTTGGCAGGGAACTGACATAGGCCATGTCTATATGTATAGTGCTGCGGCAGCACAGCTGTATCAGTGCGGCCGTGCGGCTGCAGGGTGTGTGGTGAAGACAGTATTTGCCGACGAGAGAGAGCTCTCCCGTCAGCATAAAACAAAATCTTCACATAGCACTGTGCACACGAATGCTTATGTCAGTGTAACTTGTGGTGTTCGGGGGTGGAATATTCACACCGCTGTGCGACGTAAGTTTTGCCGACGTAGGCTACAGTGTAGACATAGCCTTAGGAAAACCAAATATTCACATAAAAGGACCTGTGAAATATTTTTCATAGTATAAAAAGCTCCTCAATAATAATAAACATTTTAGAATCTGCAATGCAAATCAGTTCCCTTTCTTTTTAAAAAAAAATTGTTCACACATAGAATTGCATGTTAGTTGTTGCGGTTTTAGCATTTTATGTATCTTGGCTGGAAAAAATAACGTTCAAGACCGGCACCACGTCCCTGTGGCCCCTGGGGGATATGGGACGGGGAACCATAGCCAATGGGAACTTCGGGGGAGGTACCCGCAGGCAAGGGCAGCACGCGGAGCCCTCTACCCCCCCTCCCCTCAGGGGCCGCACCCCTCCTGCACCTCAACCTCCAGCCCTGAGCTCCCTCCCGCACTCCGCACACCCTCTTCCGCCCCAACCCCTTGCCCTGAGCCCCTTCCTGCACACTGTACCCCCTCCCACACCCCGCACTCCCTCCCGCACCCCAACCCCCTGCCCCAGCCCTACATTTATGGCCCTGCATGCAATTTCCCCACCCAGATGTGGCCCTCGGGCCAAAAAGTTTGCCCACCCCTGCACAAGATGCTCTAACACTGTCAGATCGCTGTGTTTAGACCTAACAATGGCTCTGAAGCTTTTTAGAAAGCATTTTCAAATGCTCTGTATAGTAGTATATAAAATAAAGTTTGACTAATTCTTGTTAAGACTAAAATTCATTCCTTGAGGAAATAGGGCTTTGTGTGAGGTAAAGATAGAAATTGGTGGGGTGGAATTTTTCGTTCAACCACCGGAAGGAACTGGGATAGCTCTGAAGTCCTTCCACAGCAGCTATTTCAGCCTCGGAGCTGCAATAGGGGCTGCAAACCTTGTACACCTTCTCTGTCTGTCTGTCAAATTGGCTGTTAAACAGGAAGCTGATATCAGCTTTAAATGTAGTGGTGCTACCCCACCCCTATAATTTATTTATATGGGACTATCAGTTCATTAATAAATGTATCCTCAATATAACCATGCGAATTAACATGTTGCTATTTTACTTACGGGGAATTAAGGCACAGAAGGATTTTTAGTGTCAGGGTCACACAGGGAGTCTGTGACCAGGACCGGCTCCAGGGTTTTTGCCGCCCCAAGTGGTGGGGGGAAAAAAAGAAGCCACGATCGCAATTGCGATCGGCGGCGCTCCAGCAGCAGCTCCACCGCGCCGCTTTCTTCTTCGGTGGGAATTCGGCGGCAGGTGCTTCCCTCCGAGAGGGACCCGCCACCGAATTGCCGCCGAACAGCCCGACATGCCGCCCCTACCCCTTGGCCACCCCAAGCACCTGCTTGCTGGGCTGGTGCCTGGAGCCGGCCCTGTCTGTGACAGAACCAAGACAAGAATCTAAACCTCCTGAGTAGAGCTAGGTGAAATTTCCCTAGTGAAACTTTTTGGTGAAGAATGCAGATTTGATAGCACTGAAACATTTTGCGAATTCATGGGGGGGAAAAATCCCTAAAAATTCTGAAAAAAATTGAAACATTTTGTTTGGACATTTTTGAAATGAAACATGTTTCAAACTTTCCTTTAATTTTATTTTTAAAATATTGTTTAAAAAAGGCTCCAAATCAAAACCTTTTGCTTTAGGTCAAACAAAATGTTTCATTCAACCCGAATCAAATTGTTTTTCAGCTTTTCAATTTGCCAAAAATTGTTTTCAACCAGAACTGGTTTTTTTCCCCAGTATTGCCGGGCACCCAAAAAAACCATTATTCACCCAACTCCTGTGTCCAGAGCCTTACCAGAAGAACATCTTTCTCCTCTTCCTTTATGGAAGGGCTTGTCACTGTATTTGAATAATTGCAGACAGAGTGTACAGTGCTACAGCATCGCCTTATATGGAGTAGTCATGGAGCTCCACCTTGCATGGAAGGAAGAGAATGCCCATGTGTCTCTGCTCTGCAGTCTCACAACCCTTATGTGCTGGAACCATCACAGTTTCACTGTGTTGGAGGCCTTCTATGATAGGTGAATGTCACCCTAACCGTTCTTACTGCAATACTCCTGTATCTTAAATGTAATGAGGGAAATGATCTCAACAAAGATGGGGTGGGGGGGGGGGGCTGCAAAATCTTCTATGCAGTTCAGTTGTCATTTTAAAGTAAAAAATGACTGAACCTTGCTAGCAAAGCACCTTCACCCCACTTCTCCACTAAGACCAACCATCTAGATAGGATAATGACAGTGCTAAAAAGATGAGTTGCCCTTTAGTAAAATGCAAAGATGTTTTCCAACAGGAATGTAGTGCCTTTGTGTCCCCTGTCTCCTCCCTTTTTTTTTTAGTTGCAGTATGCAAATCTTTTTTTTCTTTTCTTGCACAGCTTGATATGTGATTGGTTCTCTCTTTCAACACAAATGACTGTGGATAGATTTTTCTATTTATATGTGTTGTCTGTGCCTTGGTTCTCAGACACAGAGAGAAAACAATATAGTTCTGCCTGTAGGAGGTTGAATTTGTAAATATATATTAGTTTGGAATTGGAAAGAGAGAGAATAAAATATTCAAAAAGCAGCCTGCTCTTGTGGGATATTATTCTGCACAGCAAGGGAGCAGATTAATGACACTACACAAGGAAAAATAAGATATGCACCATAAAATATGGATTGGAGTGGTAACATGGAAACATGCGATATTGAAATCCCAATCCTTGCAGTATGTGAAATGTGTGTACCTTTTTACGAAGTTTATCAGCTTTACACATAATGCAAGCAGCACCTATCAGTAGCCATAATGTGGGAAGGAGAAAGAGAAAGAGCTTCACATGGTGAACTGAGTTAATCAGCACCTATTTACCTTAACACATGCAAAACCACCTTCACCAAACAAGGACGCCCCTCCAAAGAAGTAGATCATACCATGGAATGGGCTACTCAAATACCCTGAGAGAACCTGTTTTAATACACTCCTAGATGTCACATACCACCTCACACTGGAACCCATGTGGGGTATCATCAAACAACTACAACCCATACTCCATGGGGAGCCCATCCTGAAAGAGAAATCTTTCCTGACCCCATCCCCTCCCATTTCTGGCCTTCAAACAATGTCCCCTCTCCAATCTCATCATCAGAAGCAAACTCCCCACAGACCAGGACACATCAACTCAAAGTGGCACTAGACCCTGCCAGAACAACAGATGCAAATCCTGGAGACCTATCTCCACTGTTACAATGATCAACACCCCCCACCTTACATGTGCCTATAACAAATGTCCTATGGCTACAGAGGTGTTAATGGCCACTTGAATGGTCCCTTAACATATATTCTATCTGTTCAATCTTGTAGGTAGCTGTGACACTCTTAATACCTTTCCTACACTTGAAGAACTCCGTGTAGCTCAAAAGCTTGTCTCTCCTCAAAAGAAGTTGGTCCAATAAAAGATATTACATCACCCACCTTGTCTCTCTAATATCCTGAGACCGACATGCCTACCACAGCACTACACAGCATACTAGGAATGACAGTCATTCACTATTGTAGGTTAGTGCTGCTCTGTTAGAGGTACCATCCTTTCAATAAGATTTTACACTTGAGGTTTTTGGTCTGTCCAGGCTGAAGTTAAGAGACCCCATGATTCTTTCTGAAAAGTGTCCTGACGGACATTTTCTCCACCAGTGAAACAGGCACTATAGCTGAAGGCAGTGTATAAGAGCTAGTGTGGTTATTTGGTCTACAAAACTTACTCCTATTGTAATCTGAAATGTAAGAAGTGAGTGAAAGTTCATAAAATGTTACAATAACGTATAATTTTTGCCTGCTTGGAAATTAACCATGAAAAACAGGTTAAGTTGTTTTCAATAAATGAATATTATAAACAGGTGCAAGAAAACCAGACAAAGATGCTGGATTAGTCTGAAGAAAAAGGACCTGCAGATGTGATTTTAAGGACTGTTGAAATCATGCTTGGTAAAGACAGAAGATGGGGAACCAGAAGTTAATGGACCAAAATTGGTGCAACAGATATTAGGTCTAATTAGAGAACAAAATAATGAGGGGGATGAACTATGGCACCCACTTTTTCCCTTTTTGGGTTTCCTAAAAAGAGATTTTGGAAAAAAAATCATCTCTCTCATCTCCTGTCCGACCTTGCATCCAAGCCCATCTTGTCTCATCTTCCCTGACCCCAAGATATTAGGAGCAGACCAGACTGAAATAATTTCTTCCAGGAGGAAAGCCGACTGGCCTTGTTCTTGTCCTCCGCCCATCAGTTGTGATATCTAATTGCCCAAACTGCAGAGACATGTAAGACGTGTAAGGATCTGCTTTGCCTCTCTTCCCTTTATGTTACATTTTGCACTGCTATTTCTCCCTCCCCCATTCTCTCTCTCTCGGCTTTTCACTGAATCTTGAAATCAACTAAGCTGCATGCACCCAAGCCCACACTGACTGAGGAGAAAGAACCCCAATAGATGTCGTCCCTGGCTGGAATGTGAAAAAGGGCCTAAGCAACATGTACCGTGGTCAACTAGACACCCAAAGCATCCATTTGTGATTGACCAGCCATCCATCATTCCAAAGACATCAACAAAAGCTGTATTTCCCTGACCTTTTCTATCCTCTCTCTCCTCCACCTTGGGTCTCTCTGGCTTTTAGAAATAGAAGTGAATACCCTTTACACATCAGGACTGAAAGTAAAATTAAGCCTTTTCTTTTCCTCAAAGAAAGATTATGCTGATACTAAGAAACTGATATTTTGCTTCCAGAAAGAGAGAAACTTTAAAGGTTTTGATTAAGTTTATTTTGCATAATCCCTCAATTTCAGTTGCAATATAAATACTTGTTTTAATTTCTTGTTCGTTCTTGTGTTTATTGATCAAACTTTCAACTTTAGAAAGAGTGCTTTTGGGTGTTTGCCAAGAAACTGAGTAAACCAAGGTCTCCATAGGAAAAAAACACCCCAGACCTCTTTGTGACACTGTTATTATGTTGGACAGTGAAAGAGTTTAACACCTTTAGCTCTTTGACCCTTGAAATTAATACAACAGAGCACATCATTTAATGGTTGCTCTATTTGTCCCGATTTCCTTCCCCATTTCATAGATAGCGAAACTGAGTCATAATGCTTAAATTACTTTACTAAAGCCAAAGTGGAAGAAAATGTCAGAGCTGGAACTAGAATTCTAGCATTTCCTGGATCCTACTTATGTGCTCAGAGTATTTGACCACGCTAGTGAAGGCAGGGGGCTGGACTCGATGACCTTTCAAGGTCCCTTCCAGTTCTAGGAGATAGGATATCTCCATTAATTTATTTCTCAAGAAGCGTGGACTCCTTTTTTTTTTTTAGCAGCCAATTGTCCTCTACTTCAGAGGAGAGTGACATATTTAGGATTTGGGTTTGAGTTTTTCTGTGCTGGTTTTTGTGTGCTGTCTGGCTACTCTCTTCTCTTGCTGCTGCTCTTTACCCAAGATTTATTCAGAACATTTTCTGCTCTTGTTACTGTTTCCAAATGCATACTTGGGGAATTTTATGGGAAGAATAAGAATGCTGAACATTTGAAAAATAAGTTTCCTTTTTATTTTTATACACACACAAATTTTTCAGTTTGGGTCAGATTTGGCACATAGCCTCCCCAAATGTGCCATTTGAAAACAGTGTAATGAGATGAAATTTACTAGTTTTGTATATCTCTCTATTATAGGTGGGGATGGTAGCACAGCTCATTATTAAGATTGTCCAACAGTTCCTATTATAAGACTCTGTTTTCCTTTCATTAAAGTTTGGCAAACTTTAACTGTTTTGGCTAATATTTTTCCGGGGGGGGGGTCTGCCTGAGCCTGATTTTTTTAACTTCAGCCAAAATGGTTAATCTTTTTCTGAGAACAAAGCCAGGGAAAAATTCATTATTTTGCCCATGTTAAAAAATTCTGGCAATGTTTTCATTGAAAAGTTCTAACACCCCTATGCTTTGGAGCAGGGACTTGAAATTTGGCAGGGATGTGGCCTTTGTGTCAGGGATGTGCCTTTTGCCATTCCCATGAAAATCTGCTGAAATTTTGGCCAAGTTGTAAGCCTGTGAAAAATTGCAGTTAACACATGCGCCATAGAGACTTCTTCAATATTAGCTTCTAAATTCCCTGAAGATTCCATCCTTACTGGATATGAACTTTCCACACCATTTCAGCTCTGGACTGCTGCAGGCCAGGCCCTGGTGTGAGTCCAGATGTAACGCCGACAGACCCTGGATATCGTCGTCCGGGATCAAACCTGGGACCTCTGGAGCTTAACGCATGACCCACTCTTGCATGAGCTAAAAGATGTGTCTTTTAGCCCAGGCTATGGCAAGCTCAACAATCTCTAGCTTGTCTAACCGCCACTAGAGGGGAACAGAATGCCACATCATGCAGGCATGGGTAACACAGGCACTAGAAGAGACAGCACGGAGCCTCTCTCTCCTGTGCTTTTAATGACCTGCATGAGGGGCCCAAGTGGCTTGGAGAAGGAAGCTGCATGATTTGAATGCGGTGGTGTGAGTGCTGGACTTGCAGAGCTGGGGGGAGTACAGTGGAACAAGGAGTGGGGGAGGAGGGAGGGAAGGGCTGAAAGAATGGTATATGGTGTAATTAAATGCATAAACACAAGGACGCCAAATTAAGGTTGCACAGTCAACCTTCATTCAAGCGTTTCCTAACTTATGTCTCTTTTGTCTTTGCAACCTCTACTGTATTTTAATGTCATTTTGTGTGTGTGTGTATTCTGCTCATTTAACAGTCACAGTAATAATGGAACAGTATGCACAGTTTGGAATTGGAGAACGGGTTCTTATACATATTTCATTTTCATAAGTGAATATCTTTCTTTAAACATTGTAATTACGTAGCATTTTGTCTTTCTTAAACTCTAATACGTGAAGTGTATAGATTCTTTTTTACTCAACATATATCCTATCCATAATTTAAAAATTGCCCTGTATTCATCTGGGGAAGCTTTGGTTTTTAATTACAAATGATTTTGGCATCATCTAACAAAAAATCTTATTTCAAAATGTCATCAAATCATAATGGATTTCCAAGTATAAACTAAGCCATTATTTGAAATTACTGCGTGTGTTCTCATGGTGATTTGCTTTCCCTTACCACCTTCTGAATATATTCCCTCTGTGTTGATGCATCAAAGAACTCTTTTTCCTGTTGTGATTGTTTATATATTTGAAGATATTTAAAGAGGAAGGGAGAACTATGTGTACATATAATTAACTAAGTGCCTATCATGTCCTGTGTGTTTGAACTTTATATCTGCTTATGGATAGACATAACCTCTTTCCTTGTTCTAAACAAGAATGAAAAGATCAAAATGACATTGAACTTATTAGTAACAAAAATACACAGTTTAAAACTTGGATTGTCTAGTGAGTGCTTCTGATAGTTTACAATCTGTATGCTTTCTTTGAACTGTGCTATGAATATTCCACAGTCCTTTATTCAGGGCCGGCTCCAGGGTTTTTGCCACCCCAACTGGCGGGGTGGGGGGGGAAGCCACGCAGTGGCAGCTCCACCGCACCACTTTCTTCTTCGGCGGCAATTTGGCGGCAGGTCCTTCCCTCCGAGAGGGACAGGGACCCACCGCCGAAGAGCCCAATGTGCCGCCCTTCCCCTTGGCCGCCCCAAGCACCTGCTTGCTCAGCTGGTGACTGGAGCCGGCCCTGCCTTTATTTAAGATGTTGCTCCAACTAGTAGATAAACCAGATGCTGTGTTGACTCTTTTAGAGCCACTTAAAACAAAATGTGATGCAGCATAGGGCTGGGGTTTTCCAAAGGTGCCTATGGGAATCAGCATACAAATTTCACCTCACTCCCTAGACTACTCTGAACATCCCAGCCTAGATGTGCAAAGCCCCAAAGGAGCACGAAACAAATATTATGCCATCATAGAATGTTTTATTTATTATTTGCATTCATGTAGCACTTAGGATCGCTAGTCATGGACCAGGACTCCATTGTGCTAGGACCTGTACAAACAGAAACAAGGGAGGTCCCTGCCCTATGGAGTGTATAGTCTAAGGGTATGTCTACACTACAATTGCTACAGTAGCGGAGCTGTGGCATTGCAGCTAAGCAGCTGTAGCGCTGTAGTGTAGACACTTGCTACAGTGACGGAAGGGGTTTTTCTGTCACTGTAGTAAAACCGCCCCCTTGAGAGGCAGTAGCTAGAAAGATGGAAGAATTCATTTGTCAACCTTGTAGTTTCTATACTGGGGCTTAAGTTGTCTTAACGACATCTCTGAAAGGTGTGATTTTTTTTTCACACCCCCCTGAGTGATCTAGCTAGGCCAACCTAAATTTTAGGTGTAGACTAGATTTAAGTAAATATTGACCAAATTATAACACAAAAAACAATATTGTCCAGAGTTACTAGTTAACTCATTGTTTTGGATGAGCTGCCTTAAAAGGATCTGATTTTCAGAACACGCTGCCAACCTCTGAAAATCATGAAAATTGGACCTCCAAAATGGAGGCACCCAAAGTCGCTAATCACTTTTGAAAATTTAGGACACAAACAATATGTTCCTATTCACAAGAATTTAAGGGAGATGAAACTTTCTGAATCAATTGTAGTTAAATATTTTAAGTAGTTCATAAAATTGAAGGTAGCATTGTGAAATGTAGACAACCAAATCTTTGAAACCTTGCAAACCCCAACTGTTTTCTTGTGGCATTTCCAAGCCCCTGTACAATATTGCAATGTTCCCTCCCCTCCCCCCCTTTTCGGGAACACTTTAAAAGAATTCAGAATAATTTTTTGGCTTGCTAAGTAAGAACAATCCTCTCTGAGGTGGAGATGAAACAGAAAGAATGCTGCATGTGGGCCATAACTTTATCATCTGAGCCAGATCCTGAGCTGGTGTAAATTGGCACAGGTCCATTGTAGTCTAGCCTAAATCAATGGACTAGGCTGATTTTTACACCAGCTGAGGATCTGACCCATTAATTTTTAGTTTGACACTCCTGAAGTGATGTACTGTCCAGAGTTGGAAAAATATCTCAAGCACTGAAAGGAGTCTGTGGCAAAGCAAAATAAGGAATTCTTGGCTGTTTTCAATATCTTAATTTTAATAAATTATTGGCAGTTGGCAGATTGATCATAAGGACAGACAGGAAAGTAGAGTTGTAATGAGCCCTTTAAAAATGGAATAGGACAATTGCTGGTACCCCTAAAAGAGGTAAGTGTCTGGAAATGTATGCATATTATACAATTTTATTGTGTTGCTTGTAAATTAAATATTAATGATGCACTGAGGACAAAATCCTCTGCTAATGTAAATCGGCATATGCCAATTTTTACCCACCAATGATATGGTGATGCATGTTTTAAGACACATTTGTCTAATGCTATTATTAATCTTTCTGGCACATTCAGATTGTTCAGATAAGTATTACCTGATCATGGTTAGATGACTTGTTAAATAATGTGAAACAAACAAGCAATAAAGTGTGATTTTATGCTATGATTTTAATGCTGCTTTATTCAAACATGATCTACTGGGCGGCAAAGCTCACAAGATGTTTCATCTAAATAAATAAGGCAATAAATCAAGTTGCCTTTCTACATAATTATAAAATGACAAAAGTTAGTAAATAAGCACAGGATAAATAAATAAACAAACAGAGGATGGCAAAAGTGCTGTAGCTTGATTGCACTTTGAAAAGTGACTCTAAAATGCTTATTGGTGCTCAGTGATTTCCATATAAATTCTACTTAGTTTACAAGTATAAAAAAAAGTTTCTTCTAACTGGCCACTCTAAAAACACAGGCTGGACTCTGAGAATCAGGCTGGTTTCTCTTCATCTTATGCTTCATTTAAAGTAATAAAGCTTCTTCCTCTTATCTCATCATCTGGGGGTGCATCGTCATGCAAGCATCTGCCTCCTTCGTCCGAGGCATCAGGAGGATCTACCTGCTTAGTGTTTACCATAATTTTCGAAGCAATTCATCAATCTCTTCCTCAGCTTTCCTGAGGGTCTCTTTCCTGTCATGCTATCTTCACCAGGTCTTCTTTGTTCATCCTCCTGTATGTGTCCGAACCACCAAAGTCGCACTCCTCTGGAATCTTTGCCATCTTCCATGACTTTTCAAAGATAATCACTAATGGCTCAGATATCTCCTCAGTCAGCTCCTTGAGTATTCTAGATGTATTTAATCAGGCCCTGGTGACTTGATGATATCTAACTTTTCTAAGTAATGTTTCCCTATTTTAGCCTCTGATCCTACCTTATTTTCACTGGCATTCACTATGTTAAATATCCGATCACTACTAACCTTTTTGGTGAAAACTGAAACAAAAAAGTCATTTAGCCCTTCTGCCATTTCCACATTTCCAGTTACTGTTTTTCCCCTTTCATTGAGTACTGGGCCTACCCTGTCCTTGATTTTCCTCTTGCTTCTAATGTATTTGTAGAATGTTTTCATGTTACCTTTTAACTAGCTCTAGCTAGTTTAATCTCATTTTGTGTCTTGGCCTTTCTAATTTTGTCCCTACATACTTGTGTTATTTGTTTATATTCATCCTTTTTTATTTGACCTAGTTTCTACTTTTTGTAGGACACTTTTTTGAGTTTCAGATAATTGAAGATCTCCTGGTTAAGCCAGGGTGATCTCTTGCCATACTTCTTATCTTTCCTACACAGTGAGTGACATGTCATTCCATATTCTTTATGAAAATATGCTTATGATATAAATATGACATAACTGAGATATATTTTATGCAAGATGGCTCATGTGAGATATCATTGGAAAGGTTATGATTTACTGAATGCAATTATCCAATTTGTATGCCTGTATCATTTCTGTATCTGAAGTTAGAAATATTGAGTACGTATCTGTATTTCAACTATGCTACTTTGGGTGACGCCCACTGCTCATACTTCAGGTACAACAATGGAAAAGCCAGACAGGGCGGATGGCCCATCCGCGAGGACAATAGACTGTGAAAAGCTTGGCCTTCCAATGGACACTCCATACTGCCACTGACTCATGGACGCTGTGATCCTACAGAGTCAGGATACTTGTCACCTGATACTAAAACATTACCTGAGACTTCTTGTAACTTTCAACTGTAAGGGAAAGGGGGTCAAGTTTGGGAAACAAAGGATTCCCTCCTTATGTAAATCCTATTTAAGGGTAGATAGGAAGGCAAACAGGACTCCTCCTCTCCATGGCCTGTGTGCCCAGACTGAGATGGTGGCAGTGGTGAGCTGGAGCCGGTTCGCACCAGTTCACGCGAACCAGTTGTTACATTTAGACAGGGCCGGCTCCAGGCACCAGCTTCTCAAGCAGGTGCTTGGGGCGGCCGCTCCGGAGAGGGGCGGCAGGTCCAGGTATTCGGCGGCAATTCGGCGGACGGTCCCTCACTCCGCCTGGGAGTGAAGGACCTCCCGCCGAATTGCCGCCACAGATCACAATCGCGGCTTTTTTTAGATCGCGATCGCGGCTTTTTTTTTTTTTTGGTTTTGGCTGCTTGGGGCGGCCAAAACCCTGGAGCCGGCCCTGCATTTAGAAGCCGGCTTAGAACCGGTTGTTAAAGGGGTGGGCAAGCTATGTGGCCCGCGGGACCGTCCTGTCCGGCCCGCCTGAGCTCCCGGCTGGGGAGGCTCCCCTGGCCCCTCCCCCGGCCCTGCCTTCCCCCCTCTCACAGAGCCTCACTGTGCTGCGCCGCTGGCGCCAGCACTCTGGACCGCTCCTGGGCAGCTCTGCAGCTCCTACCACTTTGAGCGGCATGGTAAGAGGGTGGGGCTGCAAGCTCCAGCGGGCCGCGTGGCATCAATACACGCTGCCCTGAGCAGCATGGTAAGGCGGCCAGGTCGGGGCTGGGAGGAGGGGTTGGATAAGGGGCAGGGAGCGGTTGGAGGGGGCACAGGTTCTGTGTGTGTGTGTCAGGGGACGGGGAATGGGGGGGTTGGGTAGGCATGGGAGTTCCAGGGGTCTGTTGGGGTGGTGGTGGATGGGGTCGGGGCAGTCAGGGGACAGGGAGTGGGGTGAGTTGGGTAGGGAGTGGGGGTCTGGGGGGCAGTTAGTGGTGGTGGGGGCTCAGGGGACAAGGAGCAGGGAGGGGTTGATGGGTTGCGGGTTCTGAGGGGGGCAGTCGGGGGTCAGATGTGGGTGGGGGTCGGATGGGAGGGGGACGACAGGCTGTTTGGGAGGCACGTGGGGCTTGTACTCAACGGGCAGTTCCCTAACGGATCTTCGATGGCACTTCAGTGGCAGGTCCTTCACTCGCTCCCCGTCTTCGGCGGCACTGAAGGACCCGCCGCTGAAGTGCCGCCGAAAACTCTGCGAGTAAAGACACCCCCCCCCCGCCACTGAAGATCCGGTAGGGAACCGGTTATTAGGATTTTGGGAGCTCATCACTGGATGGGGGTCCAGTCTGAAAAGGAATATAACTGGAACTCTGAACCCCAGAAACTTTGCAAACTGCCTGCAACAATATCTAGGGTGAAAAATACTATTTGTAACCAATTTCTTTAGTGAAACTAGCTTAGTTTGCATGTTTGATTTAATTTGTTTAGTAATCTGCTTTGTTCTGTTTGTTACCCCTTTTACCACTTAAAATCTGCTTTTTATAGTTGATAAAATTGGTTTTGTTTATTATTAAACCCAGTTTCTGTAATTTCTAACTGGGGTGGGGGGTTAAGAAGTGTGCACACCTCTCCCCACATTGAGGGAGGGGGCGAATTTCATAATATATTTTTGGGTCTGCACTTCAAGGGAGGTGGACATCTGAGTGCTGGAGCAAGTCCCTTAAGTTGAGTCTTCCCAGAGCTGATCTGCAGCTGGGTGTGGCCCTGCCTGTGTGTGTATGTGGTAGAGGAGGTTTTAAGATCCTGGCTCAGCAAGACAGTTTAAAGGGGGCCCAGGCTGGCAGAACAGGTAGACTCAGTGGTATCTCAGGTGGCTTCCCAAGGGGTCCAACCCATCACACCATACTTCCTATCTTTCCTACACAGTGGGATAGTTTGCTCTTGTGACCTTAATAGGTCTCTCGAACTCTCTTGAACTGTTTTCCCCTTTAGTCTTGCTTCCTATGGGATCTCACCTATCAATTCCCTGAGTTTGCAAAACTCCTGCCTTCTTGAAATCCATTCTCTTTATTGTGCTGTTTTCCCTCCTACCATTCTTTAGAATCATGAACTCTACCATTTCATGGTCACTTTCACCTAAGCTGCCTTCCACTTTCAAATTCTTAACCAGTTCCTCCCTGTTTGTCAAAATCAAATCTAGAACAGCCTCTCCCCTAGTAGCTTTCTTCACCTTCTGAAATAAAAAATTGTCTCCAATACATTCCAAGAATTTGTTGGATAATCTGTGCCCTGCTGTGTTATTTTTTCAACTGATGTCTGGGTAGTTGAAGTCCCCCATCACCACCAAGTCCTGTGCTTTGGATGATTTTGTTAGTTGCTTAAAAAAAGCCTCATCCACCTCTTCCTGGTTAGGTTGTCTGTTGTAGTCCATGACATCACCCACGTTTTTACCCCATTTATCCTTATCCAGAGACTTTCAACAAATCTGTCTCCTATTTTCATCTCAACCTCAGTCCAAGTGTATACATTTTTAATGTATAAAAATGTATCATGGATGCGTCCCTTCTTATATATTGGGACCAAAGTAGATTTGCATCAATCCAGGGGAATTCTCTTGTCTCGCCATATAGTTTTAACTACTCTGTTCATCCATTTTATGCCTCTCTTGCTCAGGACTTTCATTAGGTCAACTTCACTTCATCAGGTCCTGCTGCCTTACTGTTCTTCATGATCCAAACTGCATTTTTCATTTCTTCCTCCATTATGTCAGTCTCAGGCCCACCATTAGGCTCAGATGTTTGGCAACTCTCGGGGGGTAAGCGGGCAGGAGAATTACCTTATTTAAAGAGACTCTAAAAATATTTTTCACTTCTGTTCAGGTGTTACTATCAGTTTCCCCCGGTGATCCTCTTCATATGGTGTTGCATTACTATCCTCCTTCCCTTTGCATCTCATTTTTGCAATGCTGTAGATTTTTTTGCCAGCCAGCCATGGGTTGTTTACTAGCTTGGCGTACAGGTCATCTAGGGCATTCTCTTTGGCCATCTTCACTGCCTGCTTGGCAGCTCACTTTGCTTCTTTGTATTCATTTTCATTCACACTCAGTGGATTCATTTCTTGTTTGTTTTTTACGTGCCATTTTCTTGTTTTGGATTGCTACCTGTACTTCCTTGGTCTGCCACCTCTCCTCTTTCCCTCAGTTTTCCCCATCTGCATCTTCCACTGTCGCAATTTCTTGAGGTAGTTCCACTCCTCTTCAGCTGACTCCAAATCTATTTCCAGATGCTTCTCCTGTACTGCTTGCACAAACGTCTCAGCCACCTGCCCCATAACATCTTGAATTTTAATCTTGTTTCTTTGTTCCCTCCTTGCCCAATGTTCAACTGCAAACTTTGCCACAACATTCTGCAAGCAAAATTTTGCAGGAGTAAAAAGAAGGAAAAATTAATTTCTGTTGTTCAAGTTGCAGAGACCATTCCAGTATATATGGGTAGCAGATCTGTTGAGTAAGAACTTTTCAGAGCAGAACTGCACATTAAAAGAAAACTCTTCTAGTGAACTACTTGAAAACATTCTTTAATTCTATTCAAACATGGATTCTGCTATGCTTGTAGCAAAAAGCAAAGAAAGTGCATGTATCTATAAGACTTCTGCACTGTGCCATGTTATAATTATTTCATATTCTGTGGAACTCCATGCCATATTCAGAAGTCTTATAGATACATGAAACAGATTTTTTTCCCCAGCCTTTTCAGCCCCTTCACTGAAAAATCCATTTTTCACTCAGCTCTTTGCTCCACTCAGTCCACTGAACTCCTGGTCAAATTCAAATGTTTGCCCCTAATCTCCCAAACCTTCCATCAGTTTAGCTCAAGCTACTAAAGAGACCATCTGTTTCTCCAGGTCCAGTAGCTTCTATCAGAGCTATGTTCTTCCAGAGCTGTGGAAATATCAAACACAAGAGGGAAAACTCGAGCATCCTGGGGGACAGATCTTTCCCAGAAACTGGCTCCATCCCTTTGGAACTCACCACCCCATGAAATGTTGCACACTTTTTTTGTACATGACCTAGGACTTTAAATGAAGAGAGAAAATGGCTAGCCAGGTTTCAAGGAGGAGAAAAATGCTAATCCCTCCTACTGTTGGGAGAAGAACACTAACCACTTATACCACAATGGGGGGAATTTAATTTAACCTTTTCAGGATTTGATGGAAATTGCATCTGGAAATGTTGGGCAGGCAACAAACTTTTTATTAGCCCCATGAACTACAAGGCAGAGATGGAGCTGAAGCCTAGCACTGAAATATGCACTTTGATGGCTTTGCCATCATGTTTTTAATAAAGGTTTGAAGATGCAAATATCAACAAGTGCTATCAGACTAGGCAGATCACTGGCCAGAATGATTCCAGGTAGCAACCTGCTTAGGGAGTAGGAAGTCAGGGTTGGTAAAAACAAAACAAAAAGCCCAGTATAAGGTGGCACTACTGTAATGCAAATAATATATATTAGTCATAGCCTCCAGCAGGTGGCAAACTCTTATTATGGCAGACACAATCAGCAGGCGAAATAGGCTAATGAGGCCTATGAAGCTTAGTCCTTGCATCCTTTTTCAGTCAAGTCGACAAGAGTGTTTGCAGATGTCTGAAACTATCAATCCCTTGTAATAACTAAGAATTCATTGACTAAACACCAAATTTTCCACTGTTGGAAGATCCGGAGACCATGATTTTTCTCTCTTTTTGCAAGTGATGCAAATCCTGTTCAGATAACTCCTGCAATGTTCTGCATAAGTGCTATTACCTACAATTTTGATGATGTTAGCTTATCCTCTTCCCCCGCTTCCTCTCTGCTGCTCTCTTTTGGACTGTCCCAGTATCAAAGGAAAGTCACACTGGAGAATACTAAACTCTCCCACAATAAATGAAAGAGTTCCACCACTTTTCAGTCTTCAAGATGAGGAAATCACAGTTCCATTGGGACTAAGACTAGCCAAAATAGGGACCCTGCTGTGTAACATATGCATTTTTATGGCTGCTTATCCCCCTCCTTTATTCCATTCACAAATGGATAGAAGAAAAAGTCGGGATTAAAAGATTAGATTTGTCAGTTCTTTTTGGTTCCACTATTTGGCTGCTGTTTTATTAATTCAAGCTACTGACCAAATGGCTGCTGTCATCTTCCTTTGAAAAAAAGAGGGGTTTCTTCATGCCCACAATTGATTTTCACACTTTAGTCAATGATTATTCAAATCTTTCTCTGGAAATCTCAGGTATGTTTCACAGCCTGTAAAAAAACATTACATCTTAGTCCTGTAATATGACTCTCTTGTTCATTTGCCAAACAAGTCTCTAAATTAGTCATTCTTTTTCCTGGCTGACATGTTGAGAGAAGGCTGTGAAGAGTGCCTTCTCCCTATCTCAGTAAGAAAATGACCTCCATATGGAAGTCCTTTAAAATACATATATTCTAGAAAGGTTTTCATTTCCCAACTAGGAAAGGCTGGATAATGGGAGGCTGTAGCAGGGTAGCTTGGCCCTTAGGCTGGAGACCCTGGGGCTAAGCCAATGCTGATTACAGAATGGCCCCACCTGAGATGAATTAGGTGAGTCTAGTACAAAAGGAGCAGGAAGTTGCAGGGGAGGGGAAGGCCAGGGAGCTACAATTATGTCTCTAGACATTTCATGGAGAAAGACAATTATGTCTCTAGACATTTCCTTTATGGCCCTGAGTCAGCAAGGGAAAAGCTCAAGAAGCAGGAGAGACTGAGGGAAGGCGGGCCCAACTGGAAAGGCCTCTGGAGAAGGACAGATTCCAGGCAGGAGGTGCTAGGAATGACAGTCCATCCAGGATGGGGGGCTGTTACCAGCTGAAATCGAGATGAAAACTGTGTGAGTTTGTGTCCTATTTTTGAAAGACCTTGTGTTATTTTGGATTATCAGGAGAGAGTCACTGAACTGGGGTTGGGCTCTAGAGGGCCAGTATCTACCAGAGGACTCAATAAACTGGACTGCAGGAAGGGATTATTTGAACTACCCTTTAACATAGGGTATGTCTACACTGGCAGAGTTACAGCGCTGGCAGTTACAGCGCCGCTCAGAGAGCGCTGAAGGGAAACCGCTGTGTTCACACTGTCAGCTGCCTGTGCAATAGCGTGTTCACACTTGCGGCACTTGCAGCAGTATTCGGAGCAGTGCATTCTGGGCAGCTATCCCATAGAGCATCTCTTCCTCTTCTGCCGCTAAGAGTTGTGAGAAGGCAGAGGGGGTTGCAAGGCATCCTGGGTCCTGCCCCAATGCCCCGTGATGCATTGCTTCGCATCCCAGCAATCCCTGTTCTTTCGTCTGCATTTGGCACCATCTTTCAACGGTTTGTGTACTGCGTTCTCTGCCTCTTCAGGCTGCAGGAATGGCTCTCAAACTGTTGACCAGTATGCTGCTCGCTCTGGCTAACACGTCACGAGTGGGAGTAGAGTTATTCCTTAAACTACAAAAGCAAGAGGAGTGCGACATTGATCTCGCCACGTGTACTAGCTACAACAGAGATTGCTTGTGGCATTCACGGAGGTGCTGACCGCAGTGGAACGTCGCTTTTGGGCTTGGGAAACAAGCACTCAGTGGTGGGATCACATTGTCATGCACATCTGGGATGACAAGCAGTGGCTGCAGAACTTTCGCATGAGGAAAGCCACATTCATGGGACTGTGTGATGAGCTCACTCCAGCCCTGCGACGCAAGGACACGAGAATGAGAGCTGCCCTGCCGTTGGAGAAGCGTGTGGCTATTGCACTGTATTGCTACTCCAGACTGCTACTGATCGGTCACTAACCAGTTTGGAGTGGGAAAGTTGACCGTTGGGCTTGTGTTGATGGAAGTGTGCAGAGCCATTAATCGCATCTTGATCTGAAAGACCATTTCTCTGGGCAACATGCGTGACATTGTGGATGGCTTTGCACAAATGGGCTTCCCTAACTGTGGTGGGGCGATAGATGGCACGCATATTCCAATTTTGGCACCAGACCACCTAGCCACTGAGGACATTAATTGGAAGGGGTATTTCTCAATGGTTCTCCAGGTGCTTGTGGATCACCATGAGCGTTTCACAGACATTATCGCATGCTGGTCTGGAAAGGTGCATGACGCACGCATCTTTCGGAACACTGGCCTATTCAGGAAGCTGCAAGCAGGGACTTTCTTCGCCGTAGGGGAAATCGAAATGCCCATTGTGATCCTGGGAGACCCTGCCTACCATTTAATGCCTTGGCTTATGAAGCCATACACGGGACACCTTGACAGCAGCAAGGAGCAGTTCAACAACAGGCTGAGTGAGTGCAGAATGACTGTTGAGTGTGCTTTTGGTGGTTTAAAGGCCTGCTGGTGCTGCCTATATGGGAGCCTGGACCTGGCCAATGACAATATTCCTATGCTTATAGCCGCAGTTTGTATGCTCCATAATAATTGTGAAGGAAAGACTGAAAGCTTCACTCAGGGCTGGACCGCTGAGGCTCAGCATCTGGAGTATGAATTTGAACAGTCAGAGACCAGGGCTATTAGAGGGGTGCAGCGCGGGGCCATAAGGATCAGGGATGCCTTGAGGCAGCAATTTGAAGCTGAAAGCCACTAATATTTGGTGCTATGCTCGAGAGTGCTGTGCTTGTAATGCTAGGAGGTGATTGTGATTGGTGCAGACGATGCAATATGAAGGTTTAAGAATATTGCCTGTTGCTTTGCAGGGCTCTGTTTGCTTTCAATTAATAGAATAAAGATTGCTTTCAAACCAACACAATTCTTTTATTAAAAAACAACAACCGGAGAAGAGAGTCAAACAAAAAAACACATCAGCACTGTGGGAAGGGAAGGTCCCAGGAGGAGGTGGGGTCCCGGGATGGTTAAAGATTTGTGCATTGGGTACTGTACTTCAGCAGAGCCAAACTGTAGAGGGACAGGTGTTGAGTGCAGTGGGTACTGGGAGTCCACAGTGCTGGACTGTGACGGGGGAGGAGTGGAACGCTGCAGGTACAGACTGGAGTCAGGAGGTTGATAAGAGTGTGTTGGTGGTGTCTGGGGGAGCCTGGGAAAGAGTTTTGCAACAGCGGCTGAGGGGGAGGGCAGGCGTGGAGCTGCTCAGTTTGCAGTGCTAGTATCGCCTGGAGCATGTCCGCTTGGCGCTCCATAATGTTTAAGAGCCGCTCCGTGGCTTCGTTCTGGTGCGCCGCATTCTCCTTTTGGTCCCTCTTCTTGCTGTCCTGCCACTCCTTCAATTCCTGTTTCTCAGCGACGGTGTGCATCATAACCTCACGCAGAAAGTCCTCCTTAGTTCTTTGTGGCCGCTTTCTAATTCTGCGCAGCCGTTCAGCCGGCGATAACAAAGAGGGAGGCTGGGCTTCCAAGGTCATCTCTGTGAAGCCAAAACGCAACATTTTACAGACGCAGTATTATTTGCAACACAGAGAACACTGATTCAGTGATTTAAAATGCAGCCAGTATTCACATACCTGTCACTAACTGGCTGACCCCAGGCAAGCAGACAGGAGCTACAAGACCCACAAAATGGTGAGTAGCTGCAGGGGCAGGGGAAATCAGTGTTCCCAGATCCTACTGTACACTGGGCATGTGGCTCTTGGGAGAAGCCAGCATTGTAGCCTGATGATCGTTCCTGTCCCCACATTTCCCACAGGCTGTGTTCATTATGGAAGATATCTTACTGCTGAGGGTGAGCAGGGAATAAAGAGAGGAACACCATTGCTGCACACAGGTGAGCTGCATAAGGGCTTCCACCCTAGCCCTTATGCAGCTCGCCTGTGTGCAGCAATGGTGTCCCTCTACTCCCCCCCCCCCCCAGTGACAGCAGAGTGGCGCGGGAAAGTTACCGTTAATGGGGCAAGCAACAAAGCATCTCTGCCGAAGAACCTTCGGCAGCAGATTGCCCAGTATCTCCATGAGAGTTTCGTGGAGATCTCTGTGGCAGATTCCCGTGAACTGAGGGAGTGTATCAACAACAGCCTGTTCCGCCGCTCAAACTAGGCATGTGGTGGTACACACATCATACAGACACAAGCCTGCTTTCTGCAACCCTCCTTCCCCCAACAACTCGCTTCAGCGATTCCCAAAATCAGATCCACTTACGAGGGGCCTCCTCTCCTGTTTGCGCTTTGCCAAGCTCCGACAGCTGTGCCTGGCTAGACTCCTCTGGGGTAGAAAAGAGCTCCTGGCTGCATGCATCTCTGGCCTCCGAGTCATCCTCTGCCTCTGGGTCCCCCTCCCCCTTCACATCCTCGTCCAAAATTTCCTCCTCCTGGCTCGGTCTACTCTCGACTGGCACGCAAGCCACTGAAGTATCCACAGTTGCCTTTGCAGTGGAGGTGGGGTTGCCACTGAGTATCACGTCCAGCTCTTTGTAGAGCCGGAAGCTTGTGGGCGCAGCACTGGAGTGGCGCCTTGTGGTAGGCATTCCACAGCTCCTTCACTTTGACCTTGCACTGCAGTGCGTCCCAGTCATGGCCCCTTTCTGTCATGCTTCGTGAAATCTGTCCATAGATATCCTAATTCCTACGGCTGGAACGCAGCTGGGACTGGACAGCCTTCTCTCCCCAAATGCTGATGAGGTCCAGCAGCTCAGCATTGTTCCAAATGGGGGATCGCCTGGTGCGTGGAGCAGGCATGGCCACCTGGAAAGATGCTCTGAGACCACTGCACACATCACCGAGCAAACAGGAAGGCGACTTTCAAAATTCCAAAGGAATTTATGGGGTGGGGATGACGGTTGGTGACCTGAGGGCAGGGCAGTACAGTTCGAACCAATGACCAGAGAGGCAAGAACAGGCATTGTGGGACACCTCCCGGAGGCCAATCACAGCGCTGGAATTGATCAGGGTTCTCTACATTGGCACGGCGGTGCTGTAGCCCCGGCGCAGGAAGCTCTATGCCTCTCATTGGGGTGTGTTTTTTTTTTTTTACACAGCGCTGCAACTGTGCAATTTCTGTGCACTAAGTGGTTTGTCAGTGCGTACACCTCGGGAGCCTCAGCACAGAAAGCTGCTTTAATGCAGGGTGACCTCTAGCTACCAGGGGATGCTTGGGAGGTGGTGGCCTGTATTAAAACATACTCTTTTTTTTTTTTTTTGGGGTGGCCATGCACTTAAAATTTCAGGAGTCGCTAACCTTCAGCCAGTGCTTAGCTGTTGCTGCAAGTGCACAACTGATTTATTAATGAAGGGAAATCTTTGTCTTAGCCTGTAAAGACAAATGTCAGATGCTGTGATATGATCAGACAAGATCAGTTGCAAACAACAAAATATTTTGAAAACAATATATTAAAAAATGTAGTCTACTGGTTAGCCTCTTGTCATTATATTCACAGTACGTGGTAGGACACAATAGGCCATGACCAAAAATTTCAGGAGTAACCGCCTGTAGTAAGTTTGCATTAGTGATCATGTCTCATAAATTTTACACTTATAAATGTTACTGTTGTGACTATAGGATCATTGGAAAATGTGTCCCAATCTAGTTTAATATAACAAAAGCATACCAAGTTGCATAATATATTTTAGGGCTTTGATCTTGCAGGTACTTGTATTGTGCACAGCAGGATGTAAACAGCTGTTGCAGTCCAGAGCAAGTGTGAGTGGTGGCGACAACTGGGCCTGAGTAGATTAAATATTCGGTGTAGCTCTCCGTACTGATTGGAAGTCTCAGACCCCTTGCATATCCATTCCCTTACTCTCAGTAACAGAGGGTAAAACGTGATGGGGCATGAAGAGAGAATGTGTATATGTTTCAGGAGATGTGGTCTTAAGTGCAATCTTCAATTTGCAAATGAGGTACTTAGCTATGCACTTCCATCTTTGCTCTTAATCCTGCTACTAGGCAAGAGTGATTTGATAGCAATATCACCGTGCTCTCATTAATACAAGGTTGTGTTGCCTGCTCTCTCTGCCCTGCTCATCACCTTTTACCTTGGGCTACACATACAACACCCTGCACTGTACAGGATCAAACCCTAATTACCAGAGTAGTACACATTTACTGCTACTTGTGCTGCTGTATGCTAGTGAAGTCATTGTCTGGTCTGCTCAGGTATTGGCATGGCATGTTTTCTATAACTAACTGAATCTATATTAGGTTTGGCATGATTGAACTGTCTGGATGGTTTTGTTTTGTTTTTTCTTTTGACAGTCATTCAGGTTCCTTGTTGATGCCATGGCACAATAAGTGGTATTCAAAAAGGCACACAACTGTTAATTCAAACAGCGACCCAAACACCTATTGTATATGGGAAAAGTTACTATTATTTGTAATCACTTCATTTGTCAAAACTACAAGTTCACAGTATAACAAAACTGCACTGCTAACCCTACTTGGAAACCTTTTCACTCAGCTTATTCAGTCATTTTAAACTGTGTCTGCATTCAACTGACACATTTCCTTTTTGTGAATTCTGCAGCAGTACCCTGTCATCCTTAAGAAAATTACCCAAAGGACTAAAGAGAGATAGTCATTTATCAGCAGTGCTTCTGTATGGAACTGTCTTATATCTGCCTTCCACAGAAGTGTCTACTTTGCTTTCTCATTATTTTATCCCTTTTCTCATAGGCACAGTAGAAAATTAGGATATTTTACTTCTAGCAAGTGATGATTGTTTTTCGTTCACAAATAGGAAGGGCTGGTAAGTTATTAAACTTTTTCTCTTGAGTGAAAAAGATAATCATCACTTCATCATTTTTTGTGGCTAAGATACTCCATGTGCTCCACTGAACTATTGTGTTAAAAAAGGATTGTGTTTTGGGGCTTAAATTAGCATGACCATTAAAGAGATTCAGATCAACAGCTGCTGATACAGATATAATATGTGTAATACTATTTTTATTCTCATGGTAATGAGTTATTTTTCTGTACAGTGCCTACATATAAGATAAACATAATTCCATACTGATATATCATGAATAGCTATTTGTTACTATAGTGTACCAAGGAGTAGTGTTTTGCCTTTCTGCTATGGAATATGGCTGGAGGTTTCTGGTTCAAAACTACAGCTCTCAAATAGCTTGCACTAAATGAGCTTTTTCAGCTATTATTTGCAGCATTGTGAATTATCTTCTAGAATGAATAGACATACCACTCTGCAATAGTCACCATTCTGCAGATGCTTTTGATGTGCTAGCATTTACATAATGTAATTGCATAAGCAAATTTGGTTTAGATACCCATTAATTTAACTTGATTTTGGTTGTCATTTTATGCAGTTTAGCTTACCCTATATGCCTTTTACAAGGATGATGATTCATTTGCGTTCCAAAGGAACGGAACATGTCATGGAAATTGTGTGCTGAAATACCATTACTGTTAATATTTAAAAAATAATTCAGCTTCTACATCAAATCTTCACAATGAACACAGTGGACTTTCCCACATATTGTTCAGATTAAGATTACTTTCTCTCCCAATGGCTCCCTATCTCAAACTTGTACAACTTTTTTGCAAAAATTGTTTAATGTATACAGTATCCCTCTATTTCTTGCTAAGTTGTGCAGTAAAAGCCTCTTATTTTTGTTCCTTTTCTCCTGTCTTGAATCTCTTGTAGCTTATTACATGCTTCAGTTTTAAAATACTGTGTGTTTCTCTTCTTTCCCTTTTTATGTTTTGTTCACACCTTTTTTGTGTGTCCTGATGTGAGCAAGCTTTTTTTTTCTTTTGCTTGACTTCTCTTAGCCTTTCTAAGGCTTTCTATTACCGTGACACAACACATAATGAAGAAAAGTAATAACATATTTGAAATAAAATACATATTCAAAAGACAACTCAAAGACCAAAACAAATGATGACACCTCAACTCCCCCCAAACTACCCCCCCAGAAAAAAAGGAAATCTGGCAGGAAGTAAATTTAGGGTCCAATTATGCAACCCTTACTCAGATAAATCAATGGGATTACTTGTGTGAGCAAATCCTCACCAGCACAAATCAAGTTGCACAATTGGGCCATGAGTCTGTTGTGGTTGAAGTATTCTATAACTCTCCAATTACTCGAGGGGTAGCCGTGTTAGTCTGGATCTGTAAAAAGCGACAAAGAGTCCTGTGGCACCTCATAGACTAACAGATGTATTGGAGCATAAGCTTTCGTGGGTGAATACCCACTTCGTCAGACGCATGCTTGTTTCACCCCCGAAAGCTTATGCTCCAATACGTCTGTTAGTCTATAAGGTGCCACAGGACTCTCTCTGTTGCTTTCTCCAATTACTGGTTTTCAAAAATGGAAACTAAAAGACATCAATCAACATGACATGTTGAGCCAAAAAAAAAAAAAAAGACGGCGGCTCTATCATGCAGCATATACATTGAAAGCGTGATGGGCTTTTGGCTTTGGAGGCCCTTCAGAGCAGCAGCTGGTGGACTTGACATGGAACTACCAATGGGATACAAGGACAATGATAACACTGGTCTACAATTTTTGAGAAGTCGTCTGCTTCAGAGATAAAATGTGCTATTTATAATGTATTTTGATGTGCTGAATTCAAATATGACAATTAAAACAACTGGCTACTGTTTCTAAGATATTTAAGTTTTTACATTTTATGTCTATGTATATTGTGTAGATAGTAGAGTTTTAATCATAAATTGTAAACCTAGGTCTTTTCATGTGTTTATGGTTGCTTTACATGATAATATTTCACCTGTCCTGTTTATGTAACACTTTAAAAATCAGCAAAAGGGTTATATAAATAAAATTTATTATGAAATAAAAGGCAAAAAACTATTATGTACATAGTTTAGTCCGATTCAGTGTCTATTCGGCGCTTCTTGGCTTGTCTCTTGTATTCATTAAATGGAACATCTCTTGTCACTGTCCAGCAATAGTCTGCAAGCATTGATGGGCTCCATTTGACCTGATAGCGTTTCTCCATTGTTGCAATGTCCTGGTGAAATTGCTCGCCGTGCTCGTCACTCACTGCTCCGCAGTTCAGTGGAAAAAAATCTAGATGAGTGCAAAAAATGTATCTTTAGTGACATGTTGCAACCAAGGCTTTTGTATGCCTTGAGGAGGTTTTCCACCAACAACCTGTAGTTGTCTGCCTTGTTGTTTCCGAGAAAATTTATTGCCACTAACTGGAAGGCTTTCCATGCCGTCTTTTCCTTGCCATGCAGTGCATAGTCAAATGCATCATCTCGAAGAAGTTCACGAATCTGAGGACCAACAAAGACACTTTCCTTTATCTTAGCTTCACTTAACCTTGGAAATTTTCCACGGAGGTACTTGAAAGCTGCTTGTGTTTTGCCAATGGCCTTGACAAAGTTCTTCATCAGACCCAGCTGGATGTGTAAGGGTGGTAACAAAATCTTCCTTGATTCAACAAGTGGTGGATGCTGAACACTTTTCCTCCCAGGCGCCAATGACTGTTGGAGTGGCCAATCTTTCTTGATGTAGTGGGAATCTCTTGCATGACTATCCCATTTGCAGAGAAAACAGCAGTACTTTGTGTATCCAGTCTGCAGACCAAGCAAGAGAGCAACAACCTTCAAATCGCCACAAAGCTGCCACTGATGTTGGTCATAGTTTATGCACCTCAAAAGTTGTTTCATGTTGTCATAGGTTTCCTTCATACGGACTGCATGACCAACTGGAATTGATGGCAAATCATTGCCATTATGCAGTAAAAACAGCTTTAAGACTCATCTTCAATGAATCAATGAACAGTCTCCACTCATCTGGATCGTGAACGATGTTGAGGGCTGCCATCATACCATCGATATTGTTGTTGCAGGCTACAAGATCACTTTCCATGAAGAAGAATGGGACAAGATCCTTTTGACAGTCACGGAACATGGAAACCCTAACATCACCTGCCAGGACATTCCACTGCTGTAGTCTGGAGCCCAACAGCTCTGCCTTATTCTTGGGTAGTTCCAAATCCCTGACAAGGTCATTCAGTTCACCTTGTGTTATGAGGTGTGGTTTAGAGGAGGAGGAGGATGGGAGAAAATGTGGGTCCTGTGACATTGATGGTTCAGGACCAGAAGTTTCATCCTCTTCCTCTTCCTCGTCTGACTCAAGTGAGAATGATTCTGGTGCATCAGGAACCGGCAGTCCTTCTCCGTGGGGTACTGGGCGTATAGCTGATGGAATGTTTGGGTAATGCACAGTCCACTTTTTCTTCTTTGACACACCTTTCCCAACTGGAGGCACCATGCAGAAGTAACAATTGCTGGTATGATCTGTTGGCTCTCTCCAAATCATTGGCACTGCAAAAGGCATAGATTTCCTTTTCCTGTTCAACCACTGGCGAAGATTTGTTGCACAAGTGTTGCAGCATATGTGTGGGGCCCACCTCTTGTCCTGATCTCCAATTTTGCAGCCAAAATAAAGGTGATAGGGTTTCTTAACCATAGTGGTTATACTGCACTTTTGTGATGCAAAAGTCACTTCACCACAAACATAGCAGAAGTTACCTGCACTGTTCACACAAGTACGAGGCATCTCTGCTCACTTTGGCTAAACAGAAATGTGTCCCTTTGCAAAATCAAACACTGACAAATAAGAGAGCACGACACTGTATGATTTCTAGAGCTGATATAGGGCAATTTGTTCAGCAGAGTGATGTAAGCTTCGTTATGATTGCATCATCCATGACTTCTAGGAATAACATGATGCAATTCATATCATGTATGACGCAATACCAGCTTCAGATTGCATCATTCATTGTTTTGCCTAAAAAGCAAGTACTGTCCAAACCCAGTCATTAGATTTATTCATAGATCCAGTCAAAGATGTATTTTAGTCATTTCTGGTTTAAATTGAGATCCCTTCCCTTTATAACTCACTTATCCTCCGCCATTCCCAAGTCAAGGGTCGTATATACTGACCCAATAGCATATCTTGAAAACTAGAGCCAATCAACAATTTTAAGCATCATTTTTGTTCTCAGTGACCCAGAATTAATAAAGTTTGACTACATTTATTTCAGAAGCATTTTGGCTGTAGAGCAGTGTAACCAGATATACTTAAAAGAAATGGATACACAACCAAGCAAAGCACAGTTACTTACCAAGAGCAGGAAATGAAAGCAGCTCGATTCTCTTTCACATGATCGAGAAATACCATTGGCTTCCGTGCCCTCACCAAGCTAGTCTTTTAGGGTTTTACATTAGTGCCTCTCACTGCAGTATCGGAGTATGAAATAGTCTGGGTAATATATATGAGATGACAAATTCTTCTTCTTTTTAAAAAGCATTTTGCATGCCTCAAGCTTTTGAAAGTCATATCCTTTATTTCTTTTGTGCCAAACAAAACACCGATAAATCTGTATCTAGAAGTGATTGCCCCAGAGACCTCACTCTACACTTGTCAAACAAACCACTATATAGACAAAACATTCTAGCATTCCAAGAAGCTGTTTCAATACTCACTAGCTGTATTTACTCCTTCTAAAAAGTGGCTGGGACAAGGATAATAACAAAGCTTTTATTCATAGTTTTATTCCAATGTAAAGACATAATCTTCAGACTGCTCTGTGCTCTAGATGGAACCTCATTTCACCAGAATATGCGGCATTGTACAGATTCTCTCAATTCCCCCTTTTTAAACAGGATGTTTTTAATGGTACCATGAGGATGGGAGACGTTAGGCAGTGAGTTCCTTTAAATTCCTAGCTGACTCATAAAGCAACCAGATTCTCCTCTATAATTAAGCATTTTTGGCTTTCATCTTAGAAAAGGGCATAAAGAGCAATTGCTGGAGCTGAATTTGGTAAGTCTTGTTCATTTGACACAGAATGGATAGTGTACAGGGAACCTGTAATTGCTCCCTCTTCTATATTCATCTAATATTTAAGAATCCCGCGGGGTTTTAATTCTACACGTCACGGCTTGTCTACACAGGGATGTTACATTGGATTAGTTTGTTTGATCTAAGTGCAGCAAATTAACTACACTGAATTGAAATGCATCCACACGGCTTTTGTTCGGCCGGCTTAAGGTACTTTCCTTGTTAATCATTGTGTCCACACAACCCTGTGCTTGCTCGAATTAACCAGACAGCATTCTGGGCAGAGATCCCAAGGTGCAATGTTCTGCTGCTGAGCTCTATGCTCTGGGATTTTTCTTGCAGTGCACTATAGATGCCTACAGGAATTCTGGGACTTGTGGTCAAACTATCAAACTTCCATGGTTCCTCTTCCAGCATCCCATAATTCGTTTGTATTTTGCCAGTGCTGTTTTCAAACCGCAGTCAGGCAACATGGAGGACACTCTGCTGAGCTCATCACCATCTGGAAACTTGTCACATGCACCCTGACTGCCATCAGTCAGCAGCTTACCAGTTTGGTGTTGGTAGATCAACAGTCAGGGCTGTTGTCATGGAGGCTTACTATGCTTTAAGGAGGGTGCTGCTATGCCAAGTCAAAATTTGGTAATGCACAGGAGATCATGGATGGCTTTGCAAGGATGGGACTCTCAAACCGTATAGTGTCTATTGATGGGACCCACATGCCTATTCTCTGCTTCCCACACCAGGCCAAAGACATTACCAATAGGAAAGGGTATTTCTCCATGGTGCTGCTTGATCACTGAGGAAGGTTCGCCAATATTAATGTGGGGTTTATGATATCAGGATTTTTAGAATCTCAGGCCTCTGTGCTGGAATGAGATCACTAGATCAATAGGGCTGCATTATGCTCCTCCCTTGGGGCCAGGGTAGTTGTAGACAATGAATGTACTGTAGCCATGATAAGGCTGGATGTTTCTTGTCACTGTGTGCCCTGCTGTACTTTGTACAACATCTGTGAGAGCCAGGGAGAGATCCTGGTTGAGGGGTGGGAGCAGGAGGTGGACAGCCATTTTTTGCACACTAGCTCGATGAGCACTAATGTGGCTGTGCCTTCTGAAGCTGGAATTTACACCTCCAGCTCAAAGTGTAGACGTACCCATAATCGGGTCTTGTTGAAAAAGACAGTGGACAAAACAGAAAGATCTACAGCACTGCTATTTGCCAGCATGGAGTTCCCCAGCTGGTGCAGGAGATAAGGGGAAACACTTGCTCTATGGGCAATCCCAAGAGGCCTACATTGTGTTGCAATGTGCATGTGAAAATGCAGCACAATCTTTGACTTAAGTTCTCTTTTTCTTTTGACATCCCTAGAGCAGCATAAAGTGCACTTTAAAATAAATAGAATTCTGCAGTAATTGTTCTGAACACAAGAGTTTCAGATATTCATGAATGCCTTATAATGCCTTAATATGTGTCTGCACTTTGAAATGTTTGTGAAGCCTGACTTGGGAAATTTACCTCATAAAAACTCAAGTTAGCTGAAAGCTGAGAGCATTTATAAAACTCTGAACCAAATTACTTTGTCTATTGCTGTTACAATAACATGCTCGCCATTTTTTTTTAGCCCCCATGGTACTGATATCTTGAGCTGGGAGAGGGGATCTGTGGGGGGAGGGAGGGCAAGTAGGAGGCAGCTTGGGAAGGGTGGTTTGGAGATGGTAAATGTGGCAATGGTTGTGGGATTTGATACTTCAGGGAAACAAAACTTTATAGTTTTAAGTCTCTGGCTCAGCTGCCATTTTGAGCATGTGGCAGAGGAGGGTATTAGAAGCTGAGCAGGTGGAGAGAGGCTCCTAGTGCCACCCAACTTGGGGCAGACAGACAGTTCCTGGAAAACAATGGTGTAAATTATCCTGCAATGGGGTCTACAAACCCCATGCTGGGCAGAGGCAGAAGTGGGAGGGAAGCTTCTCCTGTCTACAGGCAAGCAGCCCGATCACACCCCCAGGCAGCTTCCACAACTATTAGTCATTGTAGTATAAGGCACCCTCCACTGCAACCAATTAGAGAAACCAGGCCTGCTGAAAAAGGAGAGAGCTCAGAGAAGGAGAGGAGGCAGTGAAGGGGTAATACCCCTGCACCAGGGTGCCTCCAGAAACCCTGCCCAAAGGGATCAAAGGAGACTGAGGCCTAATTAGAGGCCAGGGCCAAGAACTGCCCTGAGCAGGGGCTAATCAAAGAAAGCCACTCAGGAAGCAGTAGAGACATCCTGAAAGACCACATCAAGGACCGCTGACATCCCCTGTACAGCTGTATTGTAATACAGCACATAAGACTTACTGGTACAGCTCTCCTCCAGAACAATTTGAGTCTGGCTGTCTGTATGGGATTCGTGTGTAACATCACTATCTGCCAGGTTGTTTGGTGCTTGGCTGCCCAGAAAAATCTCCTCCTAGTCCGTCCCCATGGGAGACATGGCGTTTAGAGTGCTTTCCATGGAAAACTGTCCGCCACATTGTTCTTGGGTGCACTAGTGGCGTTGCTTGCAAAAATGTGATCCAATTGCTCACAGTCTGGGCAGGTAGCAGGAGCGTTACTGGAGATCCTGTGCTTGTCCCTCATTTTCAGGTACTTCTGCCAGGGCTCCTTCACTTTGACTAAGCAGTGGAACCAGCTCTAGGAATGCCTCCTTTTCTTCATTTGCTCTGTCTAGTAGCATGTCAGCATTCCAGTGACTCTTCTATAGATAGTACGGAGCATGCAACTGCCCAAAGAGGGCAATCAAGTCCCAGAGCCCACCTGAAAGCTCTGCAGGACATGGCTTCTCTAATAGATATACAATTCCAGGTGTGTGAACTCACCACGACTTGGTATCAAAAAGGGGTAGTACTGTCTAGAGCTGTGCAAATAACACATTTTTTTTGTTCGCTGGCTGTTCTGAAAAATCAGGGAGAGGGGCGAATTAGCTTCAGGCCAAACCAAAACCAAAATGTTTTGGAACTTTTGGCAAAAAAGAAGGTTGAGAAAATATTTGTTTTGAGTCAAATGAAACATTTTGTTCAACCTGAAATGAACATTTTATTTTGATTTTGAGCTTTGCTTTTACATTTTTGCATTTTCTTTTTATGGAAGGAATTCTGAAATGAGAAAAGTTTGTGTGCGGGTGCAAGGCACTGTAAGGTGAACAGACTAAAGTTGCTCTGGTGTAACATCCCTGTGTAGACAAGCCTTCAGATTTCATGAATTACAGAGACCTCCAGATTTTACAGGTGCAAAGAAGTCAATTTATCAAGCTACGTACAGTACTGAAGATGTCTTCTGATTCTTCTTTCATCTTGTTAACAACCTATTTCATTCCTTAATGAGGTCATAGTAGTCCAAGCTTAGGAGTGGGTGATCCACAGGCATTTTCCATTGCATTGAACTGGGTTGTGTTTTGTCCTCCTGGCTTGCAAGTTATATACAGCTGATTCCTTTTAAAACAAGAACTTCACCCCAGTGAGAAAAGTTGGGCATTTTTTTCTCAGGGCCAGTATAGTACGTATCTCCTTGATACACAACCTCATTCATCTGTCTTCTAAATATTGAGATGATCATCTCATGGTAGAGGGCACTGCAGGATAAATCTGACCATTCTTAGTTTGAGGCCAGTTTACACTATCCTGCCAAATTCATTCTCTCTTAGTCACAAAGTAGTATAAACAGCTGTAGCCAAGGGTGTGCAGCATCTGGAGTTTAAATATTATGGACTAAAGGGTTTGAATTCTGAGCCTTAAATAGTAAAGCAGACGTCTAATCTTAAGGGTACTGTCATGTGTTCAAAAGGACTGAAATACAGCAGTTTCCTGAGGAAAAAGTTTTAGTAAAATCTATTTGAGGCAGGCAAAAGCCATATTTAAATTTAAGTAGAAAACTGGGGTGCTGTGCAGGTTCTCCGAAAGTATAACACATTCGACCACAGAAAATCTGTCTAAACAATGTTAAGAGGTCTGACACAGTGACTATTTACGAGCCCTTGTGACACGTGCCGGGTGGAACATATTGTTTACACGTCCTCTCTTTGTGTCCAGGATGGTACCACTGGGAGCAGGCCATGTTTCTACACCCTTGAGGTATGTCTATACAGCAAAAAAAAAAAAAATCCTCAGAGCTTGGGTCAACTCACTTGGACTTGCACTGTGGGGGTAGAAGTTTGGGCTTGGGCTGGAGCCTTGGCTCTGAAACTCAGTGAGCAGGGAGGGTTTCAGAGCCCAGACTTCAGCCCAGCTATAGTCAGAACATGTGCAAAATGAGAGAGAATTTCAAGAAAAGTTTTGTTCAGGTTTGTCTTGAGGATTGGATAAAGATTTGTGCCTGTTGTTCTTCTTAAAAACATTTATTTATCCAAGTGAGCATACAAGGAATAAGGGCTGAGATTTTCATAGGAGTTCAGGGGCATTAGGCACCCATCTCAGATTGAATGTGAAAATCTAGCCAGCGATTCCTAGTCAAGGAACTAAGATATAGAACATTTTGAATTTATATTAATTCTCAGACTGTGAACCAGTTTATAATTGATGGGACACTGTCAATATTCTGGGAGTCTCAGGTTGATGGAAGAATTCTTCTGTTGACCTAGCTACCATCTCTCGGGGAGGTGGGTTACCTACGCTGATGGGTAGTGTATACGCTCAAGCACTACAGCGGCGTAACTGCAGCAGTACAACTGTGTTGCTGAAGTATTTTAGGTGTAGACAAGCCCATCTAGTGCAGAGCTGTTTACCAACTCCCCCAGCATGCCTGATTTCAACACACTTTAGAAATAATTCCAGTATATGTCCATAATCTATATACCCACTGCCTACACACATCACATGATAATGATAATAAGTGAGTTGTTTTCAAATGACACCTCACAAGGCATATCTTGTACAAACATTATTACAGTAGTGTGTAGGGTGTGATTATAGGGCTGCTTATTGTCACACCCATGTATTACAAAACTCTAGTTTTCCCTTTTGAAATGCTACTTATGATAAGAGTAGGTAGCACCCGATCAGACTATATCAAAGTGTACCTCAATGTTGGAGGAGATATAATGTTAATGGCATTTTGGAAACTAAATATCTAGTATGTCTCCCATGATCTAATCTGTGTGTCCCAGAATCATGGAAATCAGAGATGAAGAAGACTCAAGTCTATTCCCACCTATGCAGAATTGCTTAAAATATAGATTTCTATAATATAAAGAGATTTTATGCATAATTTAGGTTATTTTCTAGCTACTATATTTATTGATAGGGCAGTCTCACCATAACACACGTGTGCTGTATTCAAGTTAGTCAAATTATCTTCAGTGTAGAAAGTGTTATTTTGTTCATGCAAAACTTATTCTTTGACTGCATCTCTTACCTTTAGGGGACCTATAAATACCTAACTGGATGAAGAAAAGAAAGGTATGCGTGTGTCTGTGTTTATAAAGAGAGCTTCCAAAGGACCTAATTAGTAAATAAAAAGATATTCCCTGGCCTAAGGGAACATCATAACAGCCATACTGAGTCAGTGTTTGGACAGGGGTGTAGGCAGGAGTCAGGAAAATAGGTAGAGTCCATAGGAGCAGCCAACCAGGGATTCATATAGTTGCTCAGACAACTTCCTGTGCTTCTTTCTGGCTTAAGTAGCGCGTTCCAGCCACTCAGTGGGGCTGGACATCTCCCCCAGTGAGGAGCTTCATGGGCAGGGCAATTAGTGAGCTAGAGCTTCACTAAACCCCTCTCCAGTGGGTTGGGTGAGCTACTGGGTGATGGCTCTGGTCTGAGCGCTACCTGTGGATCTGGGTTTGAGGCCTGCGAGCTCTCAGAGCCAGACCAGTGGTGCATCTAGTTTAGTTTCCTGTCTTCTGACAGTGGTCCGTGCAGATGCTTGAATGGGAATGAACAGAACAGGGCAATTATCAAGTGTTCCAGTCCCAGCTTGTGGCAGTCAGAGGTTTAGGGAGCATGGGGTTGTGTCCTTGACCATTTTGGTTAATAGCCATTGAGGGACCCTAGCCTCCACAAATGTATCCAATTCCTTTTTTGAACTCAGTTATACTTGTGGCCTTCAACATCCCCTGGTAACAAGTTCCACAGGCTGATTGCGTTGTATGAAGAAGTTCTTCCTTATGTTTGTGTTAAACCTGCTGCTTATTAAGTTCATTGGATGACCCCTAGTTCTTGTGCTATTATGTGAAGGGGTAAATAACACTTCCCTATTCACTATCTCCACTCCGTTCAGGATGAAAGGTGAGACCAAAAAGGGCATGTATGCACAACATCAGTATGTTGAAGATTTAGAATTATTCTTTATTATTAATCATGTTTATTATGGTAGTGCCTAGGGACCAACCAGAAACATGGACCATGGTGTTCTAGACACTGTACAAACACAGAGTAGTGGATGGTCCCTGCTCTAATGAGCTAACAATCTAAATAGACAAAACAGACACCTGGTGAAGAAAGTGGTAGAACACACCAGCAAAGTGAACAATGAGATGGTGGCAAACGTCATGTTAATTCTATGGTTTTATTGATTTACTCATTTATTAAGGTGAATCAGCTAAATGGAAAGAAAAGGGAAGGGAGAGGGGGTTCACTGAAGGGAAGGTCAGAGGGGACAGGGCAGGGGAGAAGAGGGTAAGAGGGGCATATGTGGAGTGAAGCTGGGGTGTTCTTTACAGTCTGCCTGCTGTGCTCCTGGGTGTGTAAATGGGGACACTAATGTAATTTAGGCACTGTGTGAGTGTTTAGAAACTACGTGGTATTGCAATTCACTGGTGCTTTAAATCCCTCTTGTTACTGGAAGTGCAGCAGGAATGCTGTTTATTGAAAGTGGGTGTTAGGGCAAATAGGAACATGAGTAGGTATTTTAGTCCTTATGAAAAAATATGCTGTGGGCCAAATTCAGCATAGTTGGTTCCGGGTGGTGAAAGTATACCTTCTTGTAATAGGTACTAATGTCTCCTGCATTAGCAAAGCCCATTGCATTGCGGGAGGAGAGTCAGCAATAGCAAAGGCGGGTAGACTATCTCACGTGCTGTGCTTTATTCTTGAGAGGGGCTGCTTCACCTTAGACCAGTTCTCCAGTGTAAGTGCACTTGTGTGAAATCTCCTCATGGAGCTGCTGAGTCACTGGACATTTTTACTGCCTTGCCCATGATATGTTAAATCTTGCAGAAACAGGCTACTTTTTAATAAGGGTTACTATGCAAAATTCATTGGTCTCATCAAAACTACCACACCAAGCACATTTTTATGGAGCTGACCTACTTTAATTCTCTGCTCAGTAAAGTCTCAGGTGAACTACCAGTGTAAGAAGCTATGCGCTTAGAAGATATCTTTGCTCCAGACATTTGTGTTTTACAGGCAGATGAATGGGAGAATGCTTCAAAGGATTTCACTTGTTTCATGGTTCAGTGTTCAGGTGGAGTATGAATGCAACCAAAGCAAATGCTGTCAGCCTTACATTCATCTCAGGAACCCTCACCCCCTCCCTTGAGAGGGACAAGAGGAATCTACAGAGTTGCATCTAAAACACCTTAATTATATCAAGTAAGGTTTCTGGTTGGAACTGGAAGCTGTGAGTATCAAGGGGCAAACTCTTTGCACCATTCTGCTCCTTGTGCCACACAGGCAGCACAAAGGGAGCAAAGGCTGGCAACATTCCCCTATCTGTTCATTCCCAGGTAAGGGGGAGACCCCGGGGGTCACAGGGCTGGAATGCTGGCTCCTACACCAACTTCCCCACAGTCCACAGTGCAGGGGATGTATTGTGGGTGGGGTTGGGCATTAGACGAGTTGGGAGGAGCATATTGTGCTCCATCTATACTCAAGAGGTGCACAATCCCCTAGGGATTGTTGACGCTTGGCACATGTTAGAGCAGCCCCTAGGAGCTCTAGCCTGCTATGGGGCAGAGAATAAAGGAGCTATAACCAGCTTCCTCCCTCTACTTCACTGAGCATGAACTCTGAAGCAGATAATCTGGCCCAAACCCTTGTGACTGTTTTTCATTGTGTGGTGAAACTATAACTCTGTGCAGATTTGAAACAAAAGGAAATATTTTTTTCACACAATGCACAGTCAACCTGTGGAACTCCTTGCCAGAGGATGTCGTGAAGGCCAAGACTATAACAGGGTTCAAAGTGAACTAGATAAATTCATGGAGGATAGGTCCATCAATGGCTATTAGCCAGGATGGGCAGGGATGGTGTCCCTAGCCTCTGTTTGCCAGAAGCTGGAAATGTGTGATAGGATGGATCACTTGATGATTACCTGTTCTGTTAATTCCCTCTGGGACACCTGGCATTGGCCAGTGTCAGAAGACAGGATACTGGGCTAGATGGACCTTTAGTCTGAAACAGTATGTCTGTTCTTATGTGTTAATATGGCAAGGTAGAATGGGTTTTCCAAATACTGATAAAGCTTTGGACTAGTATAATATTAATACTTAGTTTGTTAAGTATTTGTTAATTTGCTACGCTTTGTTAGTGCATTTTATTTAAAGATTTCAAAATAGCTTTGAGACATGAAATAATTAAGCCTGTCAACCTCTCTTCTGTAGGAGAGGTAAGTGGTGGTGTTCCAATTTTATGGTAAAGCATAGAAGGGTGCCAAGGTCATATAGTGAGTTCATGGCAGAGCTGGAATAGAACCCAAGCGCCCTGACTGCCGGTCCCCAGCACTGGACCCATTCCCTCTCATATACAGTTAAATGTTAATATGTATATTATGCAAATGCTGAACTTTTTGTTAAATTTCATAATGGAGCATCTACAGTTTCCCAAAGGGCTTAGGAAGACCTCGAAAACAAACAAGCAAGCTTTCCTTTCCCGCTCCTTTCCACCCTCTGCTATGGTTTGGTTCGAGCTTCCCCAAGAAGAGGGTGGAGTCTCCAGAGGGAGGCCATCCTCATATTAGGAGCACGCCAGCCATATATATGGCTTCTGTGATGCAGTGTGTTCTCCCAATTTAGTTTTAAGAGCAGGATGCAACTAGGACAGTGACTGGCTATCAAAGAAGTGCAGGTGTAACCCGCAGCTTGCAATGATTAAGCACTGCAATATTTTTTTCATGATAACTACATCCTTTCTATTGCCTTTTTATCATTATGAAACCAAGCCTTTCTTGTGAAGAAGCTGTGTATTTTTTATGCAAAGAGGATGATGAAATTGTCAGCTGAGAGTTGTGGAACAGCAGTTTCTGCTCTGCAATGTGGTTCAGAATAGATTAATATACCTGCGTAGAATGTTACTCAATCAAAGTCCATCAGAGCAAGCAGTTTTGTACTGGGAATTGCATTTATGGTTTCTGCTATTGACATTTTTATTCTATAGTTTTTGTTATAATTCTCCCTTACTGATGTCCTCAAATCAAGAACTCATTTTAGAGTTGTTGCCAGCCTAGGGTTTGGCCTTTATCCTCATCCCTTAACATTAGCCTGAAGGTTTAATTCAAGTTGAATTTAGCAGAATACTTTTGTAGTCCTTCATTTACATGTATGCCAACAAGCTTAAATGCACTGCAACCTTGGAAGACTTTCAAAGGAAGTAATAATTCCTCTGAAATAGGTCTTTTGAAAGCTTTATCTTGTTCTTTCTCTTTTTGTTAATCTTGGAGCCCCTTAGCATGTCAAAGCAATTTTTCTAATGTCACATCTTCTAGACATTAGCATGAAAGAGCTTTAAAAGATGATTTGAGAAAGAATAAATGTTGAATGAGCGTTTATTATAGAGCCGTTTATGCTACATTTGCATTTTGACTATATTTTTGACGTGAAATGTTTGAAAAGCAGGCTAATTTGAAAGTCAATAGTCTCTAAACAATGTACACTACAAGTCTGTTTACACTGAACTGTTTCTTTTGTGAATTAAATTACAAAAATAAGATTTCATTAGGCTTAAGCTGATTTGTTTATAGGGATGAGATTAAGCTAGTCTCATTAGTCTTAACACTGAAATGATATTCCCTTTAGAAATTTGGTTGTGATCAAATGTTCCTCTTTAAGTTATATTCAAGAGACTATGAGACAAACTGGTCTGTCATTCGCTGTTGATCTTCCTGGAGTTCTGATGCCTCCCAGTTCAATAGTTAGGGAAATTAATTACTGGAGAATACCCAGGATGGAGAGGAGAAAAATAATATGTATTTATTACATTAGTGTACTGTAATTGTAAACCATGTTTTTTAATTTGTAAATCTGACGTCTTGGATTTTTGTGTGTACATATACTAGTTTTTTTTGCTATCTTTGTGTTTAGAGACTAGAAATATCACAGACAGCATTTGGAGTGTTGATAGTTATAGGCTGCCAAAATGACACATGCAGTGTGCCATGGATATGAAAATGTTTCCCTCGATATCTTGCAGGAAGCAGCTGAAATTTTATTTTTCAGGCTTGGCGGCATCCAGTAAGTGGTGCTGTTGAGAGTCTCCTATTGCAATGCAGGGTTTTCACCCTGTAGCCAGTTTCTTAATTACCAAAACTTAAAGGGACATGAGAGGAGAGAAACTCTAGAGTGAAAATTTCAGATCGAAGCCTGGATTTACTGGAAGGATGAAAGCTAACAAAAAGGAAAGGGCTGAAGGAAAAGAAACAGATTGACATCAATGAAGGAATATTAGTCAATGGAACTGGATATGCTTAAACTTAAGCAAGTGGTGAAGTGCTTTGCTGAATCCAGGCCTTAACTGGAAGTTCTAAAATATTTTCATGTTACAGATCAGACCAGCTATGGCCTGAGAGCCATGTCTAATTGTTTTTGTATTTTTCACTCTGCTTCTAAAAGCTTACCTCTCTTCATTCATTAATGAATTATTTGTTAAACTAGAACAATGATGAGGTGGAAAAGTATTGGGGAAAGGAAGGCAAAAGAGGGACAGGTGATGGGGATGAAGTAAGTAGTATGTAGTGATCTGTAGCCTTTTATTTTTATTTTATTTAAAGTGACTTTAGTAATGTGGTATATTACACCGTCATGGGTTCGGCTCTGGTGGCTACAGTTTCAAGCTCAACAGAGTGAAAGTCACCTCTGCTACTTGCTTCAGATTTAGAGTCTTTAGGAACACATAAAGCCCAAGGATAGTGACCACTCATACATTTACAAGTACAAGGTCTAGTCTGTTTTACAAGTTTAATTAAAGTTACAGTTAAATTTATGGTTACCCGTGCATATAGAAATTCTATAAAGACCTATGCACAAGTTACAAATATAGTTATACTCGCATCCTCCTAGATAGTGTCACGGTCTGATGGGTTTCTTATGGATTGATCATCAGTAGAAGGATGGTTCCTGCTGGAGTTTCCCTTAGGGAAATCAATTTTCCTAATCTGGGTACCATCTTTTTATAATGTGATTCTGACTATACCTCATTGCCATTTGCATTTATGCCCATAGTGCATCCTGTGGTTAGAGCATGTGTTAGAAAAATGTGACTACTGGGTATCTTGTAAGCAAAAGATTACTCTTATGGTTAATTTTTGCAGTTTTACCCATTGGTACATCTTTTTCTGTAACCTTGTGACATAGGGTCAAGCATTTCTTAAGTCTATGGCCTAGTATGGGTAAGCTAAAATCTTACAGGCCTCAGCCTGTAGGCCTTGTGTTTCAGCCCTACTTACTTAGTTACCTAATACCTAATTATCCCTTCTAACTACTGATCAATCTCATACTTCTATAATCCTGCAATTTAACTCTATTTAGCGTACAATGATTATATATGACACTGCATGTGAGTTAATCATAACATCACACAATAAATGAACAATAAACTAAAATCATGGGCTGCGGGATAAGAATTAAATATAGATAACATATTATTTGATAAAACTGTTGTCCCCAAAACTACCTCTGCCTGAGGACCAAGAAGGGTGGAATTTAGCCGTGGGCCCGTGACATCAAAATGTCATCACTCCAAAGTCTGCCATCTTGTAATTATGCTGTGCTAGAAATTGGAGAACTACTGAGCTCTTAGCCATTGATTGGGGGGGGAGGGATAGCTCAGTGCTAAACCCAAGGTTGTTGAGTTCAATCCTTGAGGGGGCCACTTAGGGATCTGAGGCAAAAATAAGTACTTGGTCCTGCTAGTAAAGGCATGGGGCTGGACTCAATGACTTTCAGGGTCCCTTCCAGTTTTATGAGATAGGTATAAGGTGCAATTCTTCATTTCCATTGGGACCCAATACTCACTTGAAAGCACCAGAGTTCTTTTGCTTTAAAACAATGACATTTTTAGATATATGAATGTCATTGAAGGTTGTTTTGAGATGTTTTACTCTATTAATTTTAATTTTTTTCTCAGCTCTCCGGGGCTTTACATGATACAAGAAATAGTCCCAGTACATTGTTTAAAAAGCTCCCTTACAAATTCCTCAAATAGCTTTTTAGTAACATTTTTGGCTTACACAAAATGCCTAGGAGTGTGGTGCGGTGTATAGGCTTTATTGGCATACATTTGGAATGACCTGCATACCCCATATGTAGACTTGTCACTCATGAATAATGTGTCCCGTTCAAATTTATGCCAATAAAACCTTCATACCGCATCACGTACTCCCTGTGGACTAGCTTGTAACTTTACCGCCTGCCCTGAATGACAGGTGGCATGAAGCTTTACTGCCCCAAGCACACATCAGAGAATACATTGTAACTACGAGGTCAGAGGATCCCAGAACTCAGGCTCCAGCTGAAACCAGAAGTCTGCACGGTCATGAAACAGACCCGAAGCTCAAGTCGGATGGCATGGGCCAGCTGTGGATTTTTCTTTACTATGTAGACATACCCCAGGGGATTGATTATTATTGGGGTTTTTTTTTAGAAACAATCTCTTTTTTGCAGCCATAATTATCTGAATGAAAATAAGTGTAGCTGATGTCATTTATCATGCTCATAGATTCAGGTAGTTAGATGTCTGACTGGCATCTGTTATGCCTGTAACGCTCTGTGTAAAATGGGATATTCCTTTCAAATTCAGGGTGAAATCCTGGCCCGATTGAAGTTCATGGCAAAACTCACAATGATTTCAGTAAGGCCCAGATTTCACCCCAGGCCTTTAACTATTTGAATATGAAATACGCGAGGTTCCAAAATTGTGTTAGAAATTACTCACACACAACATCAATTGCCATTCTCCAATGCAATAATGAACCTGGTGTTACTCCATTTTCTTAAATTCCCACAAAAAAAGTTCATTTGTAGGGTTTTGTTGGAATACAGCAGCTTCTATAAGAGTAAAGTGAGTTTAGTCATTCTGCATGACAGTGTTTACACTGAGACCATTTACGTTATAATTCCCCAGTTGTTCCTGTCATTGAGGAAGCGTTGATACAGGAAAGCTTCAGAGCTGTAAATTGGTGCAGCTCCACTGGAGGCAGTGAACATGGGAAACTGAGAGGGTGCTAGCATTTTATTACCATGCAAAAGATACAAGAAATAGTCTCTGGGTTAGGCCACACCTTTGCCCTGTCTGGTGTTAGCAATAGTTCAAGCTGCAGTGCAGAAGGGAATTACAGGTTCCCATTTTCCCAGTGTCGAAATCCTAAAATACCACTAATAACCCATCATTCGAATGTCAGAAAAAGCCATGATCATTTAAGTATGGCTCACTGTACAATTATATAGGAGCTAGCTTTCTTAGATGATTGTCGGAGTCTCACAGCAGACAGAGGAAAGATCTTGTGGCACCAAGTTGTAGGAGGGCACTGCTAGTAACAAGAATATGCACATAAAATAAAAATTCAATAATACCTAAAAAGGGGACCCCACAAAATGAGCAGCATGACTGTGAGTGTTCTAAGAAGATGTATATTCCTTCCTTCCTTTTTTTCAGATTACGGTTTACTTCTCTGCAAAAGCTCTACTGAACTATGCATTCCAATTGCAGCAACGCACTGAACAGGGACAGGAAGGGTCTGAGTACCACTAAACATAGTCTTGTTTAAGGTTATCTGGCTAGGTACTTGTATGGTCTCTCTCATCATAGTATCTGAGTATTAACAATTGCTGGAGTGCCTGAAGCAATAGGTTGATTAGAGAGATTTTGAAATTTGAACCATACCAGAAAACTCTCTTTAATTGACCCTTCAGACTTTTCAGGCACTGTTTGTTGGAAGTAGAATACATAAAGCACAAACAAAAGATTTTTTTTAAAGGAAAAAAAAGCAAGCGTGTATGGAAAAAGGAGAATTTTGAAAAAGGAGTTGTTGAAGATGGCCTAAGAATAAAACTTATGAACATTGTCTTTTTTCTGGTATGAATAAAAGCTCTAACCTTTCACCTTTCATGTCTTTCCACCCACTGTCTGAGCAGATGTACATGAGATGTTCTTTTACGCTTGAATTGTTTGAGATGAGGTGGTGATCACATAAATGCAAGGGCCTATCTTCCCTAGGATCTTTGACCTTGCCACTTAGCTAAAAGCTTGCTTGCAGTGATAGATTAAAAAAACATAATACCTTCTGTCCTCCTTCAAATGTTCTTTCGCTAAAAAATGTATCATATCAAGTTTATTGTTGGACTTCAGCTTTTCTTAGGTTCTTTTAATTGTTTCTGGAGTCCAGCCCTTACATAAGAAGTTGTATGATACCCTGGGAAACACAGAGGAGATGTTTTTCTCTCAGTGTGCATGGCATATGGTGTTATATATGCCTGCAGACAGGAAAATAGAACACTAAGTAAGCAAGAGCATGGATTGGGAGACCTCTAGAAAAACCCAAAATCTGTAGTAAGTGGCTGCAGTAAATTCTGAGTTAGTTCCTATCCCATGCTCCAGTGTTGTGTATGCTCCCAGTATGTGAGGCACTGTACTGCTAGAAGTACTGTGTTTTGGGGCTGGTCTACGCTACCATGGTAAATCGATCTAACTTACACAACTTCAGTCACATGAATAACATGATTGAAGTCGACGTAGTTAGATCTGCTTACCGCAGTGGCTACACTGCGCTGTGTCGACGGGAGAGCATCTCCCGTCGACTTCCCTTATGCTTGTCGGGAGGTGGAGTACACAAATCAATGGGGGAGTGCTCTGCCATCGATTTAGCATGTCTTCACCAGACCTGCTAAATCTACACTCGCTGCATCGACTGCTTGATTGCTTGCTTGCTTGTTTGAAAAGTGTGAATTGGGAGTGCTTTGTTCCAGGTGGGCCTTGAGTGGGCCTGACTGGTATATAAGGGCAGTCAGCAGCGAACCAGCTGAGCAGCGAACAGCAGAGGCTAACAGAGAGAGTTTGCCTGGGAGTTTGCCCAGGGAGAGCTCACTGAGGCTTTCATCTGCAGGTTTCTCTGAGTAGTTCCTGCAACAGCCAAGGAAGCTCTTAAGAGGAAGGTGATATGGAAGGTGAGCGATCAGCTGTTGTAACCTGCACAGGTTGTGCCATGTTTGTCTTTCTTCCACAGGACAGAAGCGACTTTGTCTGTACAAAGTGCAAGCTGGTCTCCATATTGGAAGAGAAGGTTCGAGGTCTGGAGAAACGAGTATCGACTCTGCGTTGCATAAGAGAAAATGAAGATTTCCTGGACAGACGTCAGAAGATGCTTCTACGGCCACAATGTTCTGAAGATTCAGAGTAGGCGCAGCAGGGACAGAAGGATTGTGAAGAGGTTTGGCAGCATGTGACCTCCAGAAGGAGAAAGAGGAGCGTCCATGCACCAGCAATGGAGATACAGGTGAGCAATCGTTTCCATGTTCTCTCTACAGGTACTAATGCGGAGAGTGGACTAGATGACCCATCTGAGGGAAGGGAGCAGAAGGAGACTCCACCGATTGGAAGGCAAAAGATGCACTGTCCTAGGGATGGGGGTTCCACGACCACCACTCCCAAGAGGAGGAGGAGAGTGGTGGTGGTCGGGGACTCCCTCCTCAGGGGGACTGAGTCATCTATCTGCTGTCCCGACAGGGAAAGCCGAGAGGTCTGCTGCTTGCCAGGAGCTAGGATACACGATGTGACGGAGAGACTGCCGAGACTCATCAAGCCCTCGGATCGCTACCCCTTCCTGCTTCTCCATGTGGGCACCAATGATACTGCCAAGAATGACCTTGAGCGGATCACTGCAGACTACGTGGCTCTGGGAAGAAGGATAAAGGAGTTTGAGGCGCAAGTGGTGTTCTCGTTCATCCTCCCTGTGCAAGGAAAAGGCCTGGGTAGAGACCGTAGAATCGTGGAAGTCAACGAATGGCTACGCAGGTGGTGTCGGAGAGAAGGCTTTGGATTCTTCGACCATGGGATGGTGTTCCAAGAAGGAGGAGTGCTAGGCAGAGACGGGCTCCACCTAACGAAGAGAGGGAAGAGCATCTTCGCCAGCAGGCTGGCTAACCTAGTGAGGAGGGCTTTAAACTAGGTTCACCGGGAGAAGGAGACCAAAGCCCTGAGGTAAGTGGGGAAATGAGATCCTGGGAGGAAGCACAAGCAGGAGAGCGCAAGAGGGGAGGACTCCTGTCTCATACTGAGAAAGAGGGACGATTGATGAGTTATCTTAATTGCCTATACACAAATGCAAGAAGCCTGGGAAACAAGCAGGGAGAACTGGAAGTCCTGGTACAGTCAGGGAACTATGATGCGATTGGAATAACAGAGACTTGGTGGGATAACTCACATGACTGGAGTACTATCATGGATGGATATAAACTGTTCAGGAAGGACAGGCAGGGCAGAAAAGGTGGGGGAGTTGCGTTGTATGTAAGAGAGGAGTATGACTGCTCAGAGATCCGGTATGAAACTGCAGAAAAACCTGAGAGTCTCTGGATAAAGTTGAGAAGTGTGAGCAACAAGGGTGATGTCGTGGTTGGAGTCTGCTATAGACCACCAGACCAGGGGGATGAGGTGGACGAGGCTTTCTTCTGGCAACTAGCAGAAGTTGCTAGATCGCAGGCCCTGGTTCTCCTGGGAGACTTTAATCACCCTGATATCTGCTGGGAGAGCAATACAGCGGTGCACAGACAATCCAGGACGTTTTTGGAAAGTGTAGGGGACAACTTCCTGGTGCAAGTGCTGGAGGAACCAACTAGGGGCAGAGCTTTTCTTGACCTGCTGCTCACAAACAGGGAAGAATTAGTAGGGGAAGCAAAAGTGGATGGGAACCTGGGAGGCAGTGACGTGCATGTGGGTTTCATCTAACAACTTTGACTTTTCTTTCTTTCTTTCCCACCACCCAAGAGTTGCTTTGCTAACTTCACTCCATGATGTTTCCTCACCAGCTGAAACCACCTTAAGGACCTGGCCCTCATACCAACTGTTCAGATATTTTAAAGTTCCCTCTTGCTGGGGTTATGCTGCCTATTTCATATTGACCTGCTTACAAATATTTCTCCTCCCACAGTCTCATTTACTACAGTGAGCTACAGTTTTTCCATACACAAAGGACAAACAAATAGTTTGAGTCAGAATGCCCTTTATTTTACATGGAAGGGACAACAATAAGGAACAAAAATTGTGTTCTGCACGAAAGAGAGTGAACAGTGTGTGTGCATCTTCTTGTACGTCTGCCTTGAATTCTGAGACCCCAAAATGGCTGCCAAACCCTTGTACATTAGGAGAACGTAGAAATTTAAAGACACAGTGCAAAGAACTACACACTGGCCATCCTTTCTGACAGATGCTTTGTGTTTCCTCTGAATTTATATGGATATGTAGCACTTTTGGTATCAGGTTAATCTATTCAATTCCTCGACTCACTGACTTTATAACTTGAAGATTAGCTCTCTTGATCTTTTTGAGTGCTCTCTCTTCCCCTCCCTCTCACCGCCCGATGGCATCTCACTTTTCTAGTTTAGTTTTATTTTTATACTATAAAGCTGATTCACATATTTTACAAAGATATTTTCAATATATTTGTGTTTGTGATAATAAAATTCATGGTCTTATTCTATAAATAATTTACTTTCTTTATTCCCCTCACTGGAGCCCTTTTATCTGTAGTACATTCACACACAGCTTTATACATAAAATATGAAGAAACAACAATAAACACTGACATTTTAATTCCTCGCTTCTGAGCACAAAAGTGATAAGAATAGAAATTGCAACTGTCCCTATAAAGAAAGAAGTCTTCTGTTCCTCTGAAACCAGCATTTCAATATTCTGAATAATAATGTGATATCTCTGGAAATAAGTGATAACAACAATGATCAGACAAAAGTATTAATTCTGTAGTTTATAACTAATAGTTATTTTTGTTGTACTCTTATACCAACTTTTACTGCTATAAACAAACTCAAACTTCTGATCCTAAGACAGTTATGTGTGGAACTGGGGTTTGTTTGATTGTGTAAATAGCTGAACAGTTGCTTCTTAGATGTAATTATTTTCTGATTAGTGACATAGAACAGGGGAGGATGGAGAATGAAGAGGTAGGACTATGTGATAGTGTCAGATGATTATTTTATAATGAAGCACAGATTGGCTAAGCTCTGGCACTGTGCATATTACTAAAAGTCTTCACTGTTTGTTAATATGGTAGTGGAAGGGAAGCATATGTTGTGTATCATATAACAAAAAAGTAATTGCATGGTCTTTTTGTGCTCTTACCTGGCTTTAGCACGAAAAGTAAACTGGAAGTTACATGGTAAAAGGTAATGAATCACTGAGGCTGCTCTGTAACCTCCTATGGTAGAACCCATAGAAGGTGGAGAAGAGGAGCCAAGAAAGTGCTGTCCTCAAGGAGTTTTTGACTAATGTTCCTCTCTCTGGAGGGACAGTTTGTTGGCTCATGGAAGAGGCAGGAGGCGCGGCCTTCAAGCCCCACTGATTCTTGGCATCTATAGGAAAAGGAGCCACTGACTCCACGGGAGTTTCCTCTCATTGGTAATGTTCAAAGTTCCCTTCCCACTGGCAGCATGGCGTCTTAGAGGCAATGCTGCCACTGGCTCTGACTACATAGTAATTCCTCCCTGAGGAGAGGGCAGGCATAGAGAAAAAATTAGTGTTGCTAGCAACAGTATTAACTCCTTCATGTATATCTGCTGGGTTCTGAGAAAGCACAGCATGGAGATCAGTGGCTCTTAGTCCCTACTCCTTCCCAGCACATTGAGACCCAATTGGTCAAGTGAGAGAGCTTCTACAGTCAAGTGAGGTTCAACAGGCTCACAGCGAAGGGGAGCAGCATTCTCTGGATACGGTGCTCCCTCCTTTCTGCCAACATTGGTCCCATCTCCACCTTCTTGCAGTCCCTTAACCCAGGCTTGTGAGAGAAGTATCTAGCCTTGAGTTATGTATTCATTTAATTTAGTGTGTGTGTGTGTGATTTGAAGAAGTGCTGTATGAATATTTTTATGGAACATTCATTCAGAGTAGTAATGGAGTGATATCATAAGGGACCTGCCACATGAAGTGATACTATGACGATTTCCCCTGCTGATTGCAGTCTTTGTCTGATCTTTTCATCTTTGACTCCTTGTGAGTGAATTGTTGCTTTCATACTTTCACCTATATAAACTAAACTTGCCTTTTAAGTGTTAAGCTATGTGCTTTAACAAGGGAGAGTGTATATAACTTATCCTCATGACTCTGGCACAGTTTCATAATTAGGTTCCAAGGTGGGTCTGTTGAGCTCGCTCTGTTCACTGGCATGGAACATAAGGAACATCCTGGTTCTGATTCTTTTCTCACTTATGCTGGTGTAAATCAGCAGTAATTCCAGTGAAGTCAATGAAATTACATCTGAGCAGAGTAAGGCCCCTATGTGAAATAGGATTATAGGGATGGTGTTATGTTGAACATATGATGCATACCCACAGAGCACGGAATGGGGGATATTGACTAGTTTGAATGGAAGGAATCTGATTTTACACTAAGTTGGGGATCTGGACGGTATTCTCTTTAGGCCCCATTCTGCACTCATTACTCAGGCAAAAATCCAACAGACTTCAATAAGAGTTTAGCCGGGTAGGGACCACTTAGAGAGCCTATTACAGGTGTTCAAACTACAGTTTTCACAAAACATGTGACGGTAAAAAATATTTTCATTAGGAGAATGGAACAAACTGGTGAACTGTTGCCAGGCTACTCAGGTCAAAGGTCCACCATAGTTACATGCCTCCCAAGAGGAGTAGAGCTTGTGTCCTATCTGAGGATATTTCTGCAAGAACTGGTGGTTGTTAGCCTCTCTCCAATTAGTAATTAGAAAAAATGCTAAATATAAAGGGAGACTGGTAATCATCCTGTTATTAAAGCATTAAATATTTTGTAACATAAGAGCATTAAGTCAGACTTCACTGAAGGATTTGAAATTAGGACCTATTTAAAAAAATACATCAGTTTAAAAGAAAAAAAAACTTCAAAGCTGCTTTTTTCCCTCTTGGAAACCTGCCGGTGTTAGGATAAAATGAATAGAGAAAAGAGAAAGGCTTGGCTTCTAATAAAGCATCTGTTGCCCACTTTGAACATTTCTCACTTCTTTGTGAGTGTGTCTCTTCAGTTATGGCTACTACTGACAATGAAGAACAGAGGTATAGAAAAAGACAATACCTGTTATATAGCCAGTATTTCTGATTTCATGTCACTTTGAACTGGATCTTCATTTGACCACATGCTGTGTCAAAAAAGAATTTCTTTGTTGGCTGATCCAAAGATGCCGTAAGATGCTCAAAAAAGTAAACTGCAGGAATCTGTTCAATAAGAAAAGATAAAAACAAATCTTACAATTCATTCAATGCCCTGCTACCACTTTTAACTTAAGCCTATTTTGGTGTACTGCATAAAAACTGAACTCAAATGACTTACGCTTGTTTCTTTTATTATTATTAATTTCAGTGGAGGACTATAGACTTTTTTCAGAATAAAACAAAATAAACAATTACAGGCAGAGACAAAAACTGTGAGCAGGCATAGGAGTTGTGCATGCATTGCTGGATTGTTTAGACCTCCTGCTTTGGAAAAACCATCAGGCAATTATTCTTGCTATTGAACTTCAGCTGTTTGTAGCTAAGCTTTATGAGGCCTATTCTCGACAAAAGATTTGTGGTCTTTCACAGCAGGGGATTCTCAGATTTGGCTGCTGTACCTAGCTGAGTGATTCAGCAAAATTTTGGCTGGGCCACAGAAACTTTTTTTCTGTGTTCTGTGAATGCCTGTGACTCATGGCCAAAATGGGTGGAGATTCCATTCTAAAGGATATCTTTATCTCTGCCCAGTCAGCTTTTGTCCTGATAGAGAAGGGATAAAGTTGGCCCATGACTGACCACTGGAAACATTAAAGGAAAAGTTATCAAAATCAAAGTAAAGATAAAGCCCTGATCTAATTCCCTGAGTTCAATGCAAAAACATCCCTTTGATTTAAATGGGCATGAAATAATCTGGATGCTTTGATTAGATTCATAGACACAAACTGGAAACACAAGATTATTCAAAGTGCATCTAAATTCTTTACCATTCTTACCCATAGGACTTTCAGTGTGGAAAATAAAGGGTGCTGAGCACCCTTAACTTCCATTGGCTTCACTGGGAACGAAGGGTGCTCAACACTCAACAGGATCAGAACCATAGTAATGTTCATATGTAATTTACATATTGGTAGATCATTTAACTTAGGTTATGGATGCCAACCAATAAGGGGATTTCATGGGCATAATGATGATTTATCTCCAATGTTTTGGAGGACACCGTTTAATCATGAACATAAATCTGTGGAGAGCCTTTCAAACAAAGTCCTAAAGTACTTTACCAACTGATTTATGGATGATAACATTTGCAGTTTTTACAACTGCACTGGTAGATAAAGTTGCAAGATGACTTTCATTACAGCCCGCTATGTTCTCTCCAATCATTTCCAGCTTTCCAATAATTTTTCCTTTTGAGTTAACTCTTTCCATCTTTCATCTCAAGCTAGAGGTGATTATTTTTATTGTAAAGTTTGAAGAAAATACTTTAGAGTTTCAATTTTTTTTAAAATAAAAGACTTCACATATGAATCATTTCACTCACCACTGAAATGCAGACCTCTGTAGGGTTGAGCATGACAGTTGACAACCGCAGTATTCAACAGCTTAGGGCAATAAGTGAAGAAAAATATCCCCACTGAAGCAAGAGGGGATTTAAATTCCTCAAATGTAACTAATACACTATAATGCAAGATGGTTCAATGGTTAGTCTGGGACTAATACAGATTTGATTTCCTACTCTGCCACAAACTTCCTGTGTGACTATGGGCAAGTCATGTAGTCAGGGCGATAGCACTTCCCTGCCTCACAGCGGTGTTGTGAGGATGAATATAATATGATTTTGAGATGCTCATCTATTATGGCAATGGGAATCATATAAGTACCTTAGATAGACTGAATGCCCAGTGTCACTGCCTGAGCTGGAATTTTGCCAAGAACCTGGACCATGCTCTGTGAAGAGTTGAATTGGAGTTTTAAGTGGGCAAGAACTTTTAACATGTCAGCTGAAGTAAGTCACCTTCAGCAATAAGAATTTCCTAGTGATATGTTGCACATTTTTGTAAAGGGGTAAAGTCAGTTTGTAAAAATGCACATTAACAGCTGTGTGAGGACTTTTGATTGATTAAAAAAATTAAACACAAAACGTGGATATATTTGCCAAACATCATTGATAGTTTGGTCTGATCTATGGTCTATCAAATCCAGTGGCCTATGCCACAGACTTCAGTGGAATGTGCAAGAAATGTTGCCATAGTTAATTAGGGGCTGATCCTACTCCCTTTGAATATAATGGCAAGACTCACATTGATGCTAATGGAGGAATAACAGCTAGAGATTGGCGTATGACCTGAAGCATAAAGGGTTGTATCCCTACTACAAATATTTAAATTCTGTTTAATGTAACAGTGCATTTTCTTGTTATCCTTGTAACTATCCTATTTCTTTCTGAATCTTGCTGAGCTCAATGTTATCTTATTGTAATAAGTTCAACAGGCTTAATATATGTCATGTTAAATCTGTTTTAAATCTGCTGCCTTTCATTTTTATTTCATCTACTTTTGTCCTTCTGTTTTAAAGAGGAAAATCAAGAGTGTCCACTCTGCCTTGTACCTTTCATTATTTGTTATACCTTTATCACGTCTCCTCTTGTTAATTTCATTTATAAAACATTTGTAAAACTCAACCAGTGGTTCTTAACCAGGGGTATGTGTACCCTGGGGGTACACCAAGGTCTCGTACATCAATTCACCTAGATATTTGCCTAGTTTTACAACAGGCAACATAAAAAGCAGCAGCTTAGTCAGTACAAACTAAAATTTCATACAGACAATGACTTGTTTATACTGTTTTATATACTATACAATGAAATGTAAGTGCAATATTTATATTCCAATTGATTTATTTAAGAATGAGAGAATTTTTCAGTAATAGTGTGCTGTGACACTTGTGTATTTTTATGTCTGATTTTGTAAGCAAGTCGTTTTTAAGTGAGGTGAAACTTGGGGGAGGTGAAACTTGGGGGTATGCAAGACAAATCAGCCTCATGAAAGGGGTGCAGTAGTCTGGAAAAGTTGAGAGCCACTGAGTGATAGTCTTGCCCATATTTGTATCTTAATTGATGAACCTGACCCCCAACAGAAATATCCCTGAGATGGAAAGAAGAGGAATCCATGCCAGATCTTTAGGGGCTTCTTTAGAGATGCCTGCTCTCTCTGGTGTGCGTTACATGAATGGTTTAGCTCAATAATATTCATAAGCTTGGAAGGATTTGGTTTTTATTGGTAAATTTCAGTATAAATCCATTTCAGTGTACACACAAATGATGACAAAAATATTTCCATCAATGATCATCAAAACGTAAATAGGCAGAATAAGAAAAATGCTGCTTGAGAATTTATTAGAGTTTGATTTGAAGATATTTACTTTGTATATTTTGGCATGTGATGTTGACAACTTTGTGTTTTAACGATTATAAAGCTCTAACTTTTGGAATCTCAACATCTTCTGTCATTAGATAATTATTGTCTGACACCCCGTGTAATTTCCCGCAACTGTGAAAATTTAAATGGATAAAAATTGGGGGAAAAAAATGCTTAAACTCATTGATATTATCTGTTAAAGATGTATATAAATTGAATTCTGCCCAGCCTAAATACGCAGCCTAGTTCCTGGGGTTTGTAAGAACAATAAAATTTGTGCACTGCAAATGGCTTCTCTGGCAACTCTTTACATCAGTTCTTAACAGCGAGGTCCCACTTGGAGCCAGCATTTAGTGGATGATCTCTGCTTAAGCTAATTGTTTATGTCTCTAATAACCCACAGTACATTCAAATGAAGCCCTCTAGCTTTCCTAATAGGGATAGAGTGATGGGTATAGCTAGCAATGCCTGTTTGCATAAGCTAAGGAGAGGTCATTAAGGCAGACCAGAAGCAGAGCTGTTGCAACATAATCAGGGGTCAGCAATGTGTCCTCAGTAAAAATGTTGAGGTCTATGGTAATTTTTCAAAAAATTGAACGATTGAATGACATAACCCCCCGCCCCCCAGTGTCCGTCACTAAGTACAGTAATTTTGTCAAGTGTCCATTGCGCAACATGGTGGTGCCGACCCCTGAACCCAATGGGTTTACTGAATTCCCCTCTGCTGTTTCTTGTATAAAAATCAGAATACTAAGTCTAGGAGCCCTAGAGGCACAAAGTAGCATTAGAGTCATACAGTACAGATAGCCTGAGGCAAAAGCCCAGAACACCCTGAAACTTGGTGGAAAGCTTTGATCTGGATTCAAACCCAAACTCTTAGCAGTTGTTGGAACCCTGCAGGGACCCACAGTTCTATGCATGGCACACAGAAAGTAAGTACCGTTCCCTGCACTATCAACTGTGTGAGTCTTCCAGGACCTGCCCCCATACCCCAGTGCAGAAGAACCACACCATTTCTGCTCTCAAACCACATAGGGGCTGCAGAGAGAATGGGAAAGGGTGGAAAGATGCAGTCTGTATGCTCATGAATGGTCACATAAGGGCTCATTTTAGTGTTCAAGACTGAACATTGGATCCTTCTTTGTGGCCGCTACTTCAGCTCCATTCTGCATGAGAGCACAACAGATGCTCTCATCTAATCATTGGCTACTTGTTTCTTGGCTGGCCACCCTCTGTCCGGCTTGAGTCCCCCTGGCTCTCAGCCACCTGCCAGCTTTCCCCATGGATTTACTCTTTGTAGTAGGCATTCTTTCTATCAAGTCATCAATAATATTATTCAGAGCAGATGTCTGCTCTGTAATTGATTAGGTATCTTTTCATGGCACATAGAGTTGAGATCGAATAAGCAGTTGGTAGATTCCCTTGATCAAAGCATCAGAATCTGATTATGTCTTCTATAAAGAGACCCTTTGAAGTGGATCAGCCCTCAGGTAATTCAGTTATCTGTTTCCTGGAAAATTCATTTTGAAAGGCAGCACTTGCCCAGGTGCAAAGAAGTGGAAGATATTGTTTCTGTTATGACCCATCTGTGACTTCAAAGATTATTTCAATCTTAAAAATGGGCAGGGTGGGGGAGAGACTGATTTACTGAGCTGGAGAGGTAAGAAGACCCAATAATTTCTGTCTAAAATAATCTAGATAGTCATATTAGGTAATCTACTTGATACTGTGTTCACGCCTATGGTATCTACCAACTACCTTTAGCAAAAAGGGAGTGGGGAAGCTGCTCTAAAGCTCACCACTAGGCTATAGCAAGCTTCTGCAGTCCACCACCTCCACCCAAATCTCTGCCTCCATATGCTTGCCAGCCCATTTTGTCAGCTGTAATCCTCTTCCCAACTCCACAGGGAGTGTCAGCTTTCATCCTAACCGCTGCTTTTCACTTTCTCTCTAGACTTCTTACAGGGCTGAATGTTTCCATGCTTGGTCTTTAACCAGGGGTAATTTTTTTTCTTTTAAGTTCCCATAGATGTATCGCAGAATGAATCACAATTTTCTCACTAAGCACAAAAGGGAATGAAATGCAAAGAAACAAGTATTAATGTAAAATTGTACAGTAAGGCTGAGAAATCAAGAACTCCCCAGTTAGGAAACATCAAAAGGTAAAGTAGCTCCTAAGTTACCATGGCCACATTGCTCAAAGTTAATATTTTGTATATCATTACTGGTTTCCTTGTTAAATGTGAACTAATCATGTATTATTACCATTAAATACAAATAGGATTTGCAATGTGGCTTCTAGAAATTTCCACAGTGAAGGTGAAATTCATCCCAGTTATGGGTCTGCAGAAGGTCTTATTACCACTGAAATCCCACTTCCATCTTCCATTACAGGTTGAAAGAGGATTGAAGTGATGCATAGGGCCCACTGCACTGGAATGGATTTCATCCTGCTAGCATCAAGAGGGCTCCTGGAACTTCAAGGTGATGGAAAGAGAACCCCTTCTCGCCCCCAAAATAGGTACAGCATAAAAACCCTTAAAGAAAATAGAGAATTAATCCATTTGATCTTTTCTTCTGTTCCACACAACCCCTGTGTAATCTCCCCATTCTTCTTCCACGTGGGTAGCTCATATGCCAGAATAGCATCTTTCTCCAAATGCTCCAAATCTGATGGTTGCAGGAACTGACAAATCTTGCAGGATAAAAGCAAACATGAGGGCTGAATGAGACAAGTGGAGACAGGCTAAGGAGATGGAAAAATTCAGCCTTTGAAAACAGTTCTAAAAGGAAAAGCCTCTTCAGTCTGTGGCATGTGGGGATCTTGTGGAATATTTGAAAGGGAAAAGAAAATTTAACAATCTCCCTCTCCCCCGCCCCGCTTTTTTTTTTTTTTTTTTTTTTTGGTTTTTGCTTGGCTGGATTTGATGTGAGCAGAAAGATGCTCTTCTCTGAATTCATGCCCATATTCTCACCTCCATCAGCACAAACATTTGGGAACAAAACCTGATGCAATCCAGCAGAGAGTGCTCAAAAGGAGATAAGTGGCTATCCGGCATGGTTCCTATTCTTCTCTGGTTCCAAATATGCCCATCTTCCCTGAGCCTTCTGGGTCAGGCCTGCACAGTTCAGAAGGAGGTATGACTGGGTAGGAAAAGGGGGAAGGTGTGGCCACTCTCCAGAGTATCTCACCCCTCAGACTGGAAGGGAGTCCCTCTCCATGCATTCTCTCTGTCTTAGGGGAGTGTTCAGAACTGTGGACACTGGAGAAGACATGACTTCCTGAAACTGTACTGCGTTGTGGAAACAGCCAGTGGTATAGTACAGAGGCGAGGGGCCTCAGTGCAAATACCTCTGCAGATACCTTAAGAAATGTTGGATATCCTTGTGGCTCTAGGGATATCCATGGGTCTCGCTGTCATGCTCCACTGATGGCATTCTGAAAAACGTTGCAGAGCTTCCTGGCCTTATGTGGGTTCTTCTGTTGTAGTGGACAAGGTGGCCGCCAGACTCAGTGGCTGTAGAAATTGACACATCCTGCAGAGCTCAATCTTCTAGCTTGAAGGCAGAATTAGAGGAAGGAAAACAGTAACTAGCCAGCGTTTGAGAGCTATAAAAGGAACAGCCTCTTCAGGACCATGTGGAATTTCTGAAAAAGCTCTTTAAACTTTTCACCATGAAGAATGGTCTTTTTTTGTGTGGACAAGTGAGGCAGATTCACAAAAGCACAGGTGAGGATTTCATTCTTCCCTGGATTATTTCTTCTCTTTTTAGATGGTGTCACCTGCTCACATCTCCTCCTTGCTCTTTAGAATTCTCCCTTGTGATTGCCTGACCATAGCGCCTTATGAAACACTTTCTGGAAGAAGGCATCTTTATCTGCCCCTTTTGTTGGAGACCCCAAAAGGGGTGGGGGAAGGCTCCATTTTCTACCTTTTCTTAGAACTTGAGGGGATTTGCTCTCTTTTGGAGGGGACCTATACGAATGACCTAAATTGACTAAGACTTTTATATTATAGGTGAGGCAGGTTGCCCAATTCTTTCCATTATAGGACCCCATGTCCGTTGTTTATAATTTTGCTAAACATTAAACATGTGGGCTGAAACTGGAGATGCTGAGTGTCTGGCTTAAGCTAATAGATTTTGGAAAATATCCACCAAAACAGTTTAGCCGTTTTCGAGAACAAAGCTGGGAAAAAATACATTGTTTTCCCCCAATCTCATCTTTGAAAGTCTCTAGCACTCATAACACTTTGGAGCAGAGACAGTGGCTTTTGTGTCAGGGATGTGCCTTTTGCTGTCCTTCTGGAAATCCACCCAAATTTGGCCGGTTAATAAACTTTTGAAAAATCTATTAGCATATGCTCCAGTAGAGACTTAGATTTTTAGCAGCTAAAATCCCTGAAGATTCTGTCTGCACTGGTATGCGCCAGTGGGGGCTGAGCAGGATGTTCCCTGCAATTGCTGCTCTGGGTTGTGCCAGGTTCAGGCACCTGTGCTGAGAGCAGAGAGACTTTCACTGCAGACAGTGCACCATCCCCTGCCAGGTCCAGGTAGTGTGGAGGAGGATGCCTGATTCGAAAGCAGAGGAATCAAGAGATGAACATGCAGGAGCATGGGAAATTGATTGGGATTGGAGACTGACAGGGGGTTAGGAGGAAAGGGAAATGTGGAGCAGGGAGGAAAATGAGTTGTATGGATTGCGAGTCAGTGGGTGGGAGTAAAACTGAGACTGGATGAGAAGCCAGGGCTGAGAGACTAGGACTGGCTGGGCAAGGAGACTTGGACAAGGAACTGGGTAGGGGTGGGGAGGGAGACCCAGAGTTTGGATGAGAGTCCTGGGAGGAAGACTGGGACTAGGAGCACATGAACCTGGGGAACATGGGTTGAAGGGGCACAACTAGAGCCTGGGAAGAAGGAGACAGATTGAATGAGGACCTAGGAGGAGGAGAACTGAGATTGGCTGGGCAAGGAGACTGGGACTGGGAGAGTGAGGTGGGACTGGGACACACTCAGGGATAAGAAACCTGAGTAGTGGACACTGGTACTTGCTAAGTGAGGAGGATGGGACTGGGACCAGAAGTCAGGGGTGGGGAAGAGAAAAGACTCTGACAGGGACAGGATGGAGGGGATGGGGCAGAAGGGGACAAGCCTGGGGAAAACAGGCAGGAAGGCCATGTAACCACTTGACGACACTCTTCTCCAGAGCCTGGAGTGGAATCTAAGATTCCTGAGTCTCACCAGTCCTCTGCAATCAGCAAATATCTATGCCCTTAGCTCAAATGGCAGAGGTCTATGCAGTGGATCCTGCTGCTGAACTACGTGGGTATCAACATGGTGGCAAGTGATGGAATTTGTTTTTTCAGTTAGCTTTTTTAAACCCTAAGAAATTTCACACACACACACACGCCCACAAATCTACACGAGAAGAACATTAAGGTTGCAAAGTCAACACTCCAAAATTAGGCAATGCCAGAATTCAAGTTGCCTGGGCACCCTTGTGAGTATACACATTGATACAATCTTTAATTACATAATCACATACTACTTTTTTCACCACAGGACCCCTGCCTCATTTAGTGCACAAACTGGACCTCCTCTGGGGATGAATTATGACTGTGTAATGAAAGAGAGTTCATTGTTGTCTTTAGGACCCCTGCCTCACTTGTTGTAGAAGTTGGACGATAGGTAGTGATTGAGGCGGGGGCTTGCCAGAGGTGAAAAGAGGGTCTCATAGTTAAGACAATTGAATGCTTCTGTGGAGAAATGGATTCTCTTCTTGCCTCTGCCACAGAATTCCACTTAAATCAAACTTTTCACTGGTTGTTAATTGTGTGTGCCTCATTTCCCGGGTGCTTGACTCGAGCTCACAGCTGTAACTGAAGCTGTGCTTTGAACATACACGGGCTATATAATAAGTACTATGAAAAATCAGGTCCCAGGTATCTCAAATTGGGGATCCAAAATTAGTGGATACTGCACATAGGACCGTAGGACGGAAGAATCCCAAGCACTGCTACAGACTAGGGACTGAGTGGCTAGGCAGCAGTTCTGCAGAAAAGGACTTAGGGGTTACAGTGGACGAGAAGCTGGATATGAGTCAACAGTGTGCCCTTGCCAAGAAGGCTAACGGCATTTTGGGCTGTATAAGTAGGGGCATTGCCAGCAGATCGAGGGACGTGATCGTTCCCCTCTATTCGACATTGGTGAGGCCTCATCTGGGGTACTGTGTCCAGTTTTTGGCCCCACACTACAAGAAGGATGTGGAAAAATTGGAAAGTGTCCAGCGGAGGGCAACAATAATGATTAGGGGTCTGGAGCACATGAGTTATGAGGAGAGGCTGAGGGAACTGGGATAGTTTAGTCTGCAGAAGAGAAGAATGGGGGATTTGATAGCTGCTTTCAACTACCTGAAAGGGGGTTCCAAAGAGGATGGATCTAGACTGTTCTCAGTGGTAGCAGATGACAGAACAAGGAGTAATGGTCTAAGTTGAAGTGGGGGAGGTTTAGGTTGGATATTAGGAAAAACTTTTTCACTAGGAGGGTGGTGAAGCACTGGAATGGGTTACCTAGGGAGGTGGTGGAATCTCCTTCCTTAGAGGTTTTTGACAAAGCCCTGGCTGGGATCATTTAGTTGGGAATTGGTCCTGATTTGAGCGGGGGATTGGACTAGATGACCTCCTGAGGTCCCTTCCAACCCTGATATTCTATGATTCTGATCTTAATCTTTCTGTGTCTCAGCCCCCCAACTCAAAATGGGACTAATACCCCATCATCTGACAGGGGTGTTCTGAAAAGAAAGTAATTTCTGTCTGTGAAGAACTAAGACACTATATTGATGAGCATCATAGAAAAGCCAATGATGAAATTAGTAATTCTGCCTTCAGTGTAGGATTTGAATAGTGTGCAGTAAATAAAGCGTTGGGCCACACATTTGACAATGAGGATACAGCAAAATATGGAAAAGCTTCTCTTTAAGTGAGCACCATTCATTATATTCACTGAATAAGGCAGAGGTCCTGTGGAAAAATGGTATGTGATCATATAATTAAAAACTATCATAATGCATATGGACAAGGGAGCTGAATTAAGTTTTGCAAGCCCCCTAATTTTGGCATTTCCTAACTCTTGAGTGCTTGACTCTTAATAATGTTTTTAATGTGCGTGTGTGTGCATGTGTGTGTGTGTGTGTGTGTGTGTGTGTGTGTGTGTGTAAAATATATACCTTTTTTTTCAAAATAGAGAGAAAATGGTAGTAAATAACAAAAAATGATTTGCAGAACACATCTAGGCTTGAACTTCCTATCACCTAGATAAGGCCTTCTCATCTTTGCTACAGGACAATAAAAGAAAAATATGCTACGCTCTTCAAAAGCAGTGCCCACTCTGATCTACTTTGGCAATTGATGGTGGATCTCTGATGAATTTCCCTTTTCTATCTCCTAGTGATCCTCCCCTCCGAGTCTCAAGACCTGCTTTTCAAGCACCTGGTCAGTGATTCAGTTTGTCTGGAAGATGAGAATTCATTATTTTATCGGGGTGAGGTTATATCAGCATTGCCATGAAGCATTGTTTGGTCAGGTATACTGTCTGGAGGAAATGAAATAAACTCTGTTCTCCACACAACGGTCATTGCCTTCTCTTCCTGCTAACGCCCTTTGTTCCCACCCTGTTTAGCTCACCTGTCTCCAAATCCAGCATTTCAGAAGGCAAGGAAACTGAATTCTGATCTGCATGTCCCCTGTTTTTGACTATAGATGTTAGAATGTGGAAACTCAATCTATATAGAATATTTCATATATTGGTCCCTTAAGGAGGCAGAATATATTTTCCTATTTTAAATCCCTTTTACCAAATTTGCACTTGCTACGGAATATACATTGTTGACAGAAAGAAGCTTTTGCCAGAATGAAGGCTTCTTGTAGCCTTTATTGTTAATAAAACAAACAAAAAGTGCAGTCCATCTTTCCCCTTCCTACAGTAGGTGGCCCCTAAGGGTGCCTTCAGTGGTAGCTAAGTAACTAGGGCTTTTGGTAAACCATTTTAAGGATTTAGGAGTAAGCACTTCACACCACCTTTAAATCCTCAAAGTTACGGCAGAGGCTGGAGGCACAAATTTGCCTTTACTGCTAACAGCGCCTATAAGCACTTACGGTGCTTTCAGGGGAAAATCCTGTTACCCCCGTACCCAGTTCTGTGGTAGCAGAGGGCCCTGACTGCAATGGATTGAGTTTGGTTCAGCTGTGCAGAGTTGGGCGGCAGGATACAGCTCTACTTTGTCTTGTCTATTTATACTGTAAACTCTTCAGGGCAGGACTGATCCTTACTATATATTTCAACAATGCCTAGCACAACAGAGATCCATTCTTGGTTGGGGCACCTAAATACTAATGTACCAGTAATAATGATAAATATCATATATTAAGTAGAGTATCCATTATTTACTGGCCTAACTGGATTTAATATTAACTCTAGAACTAGCTTAGGATCTATGGCAATTACAAAATGAAGCTTTTTAAAAACCTGTATTGTGCGGGCTGTGGACTAGGTAGACTTTTGCACGGGCTGTTTTGCCTATTGAGTAATGACCTCATCCTCCATCACCAAAACCTCCTATTCAATAATAATGTGCTGCTCAGTTGACATTATTTAATTGTGAACATCATAGCTGGTTCTCATCTTATTCTTTTTCCTGAAATACCCTAAGTGTTGCTAATAAGAACTTATTGCTAAGGCAATGTTTTATGAACTTGGTTATTTTATTTTTAAATCCAGACCTATTAAAAGTTACATGAACCCAAAAACATCATCTTCAAATGCAAAACTCTATCAATCATTAGTTATAATTTAGGGGGGGAATCATATGAAATTGTATTTTAAAAATATAAAAACAAGCCAAAAGATCTGGGAATGAGTCTCATCAGTTGTTTCAGGTAAAAATTGAGGGCTGAGTTATAATAAATCACAGAAAAATGGGAACTAACCATGGAAAAAAACTGATAGAGATTATGATACAGATAGCAAATGGCTCTGCTATTATTTGGCCACTTCTGATTAAAGAAAGAGTTTGCAGTGGTCAATAACTGGACTGTCATTCTTTCAAAGAACGGTCTAAAATTCCAAATGGGAACTCTTGAGTAAGGTCAAGACTAGGTTATAAATATTTGTAATGTAAACTAATAGAACCTCATTAGTAGCCCAGTTAAGGTCGATGGCAAAATTATTTGTATGGGTATTACCTGGTGGTGGACCAGAAGCCCATTGTGCTATGCACTGTGCAAACACAGAACACAAGAGGCAGTCCCTTACCCAAAGAGTTTACAATCAAAGTAAACTCACATTCTCTTCCATAAGTTTGGCAGTTCAATCAAATGAATTGTTTGAAAGTTAGTCAGTGTAGAGTTAAGTTCAGCAAGCAACTCTGCTTCCCCCATAACCTATTGGACACCAATAAATAAATATGGGGGTTGCACTAGCTGATCATAATTGTCCGTTGTGGCCTTAAAACTTATGAATCTGTGGGAATGAGTCTCTGTTAACAACTACTTCTCAAACATTTAAATGATTTGCAAAAATTGTCTGCACATGACCATTTACTTCTACCTTCTATGTGGAGTAAGCTAGAATAAATAGCCACTGAAGAATGCCAACGCATGCCTAGCTTGTTATGCAGGATAAGATACTACTCTAGGCTTCTGTGGCCAGTATTAGAGTGAATTGGAAGGTGTCTCAGACCCACGTTGTGAGTGGGTGATAGTGTCTCAGACACACATCAGGAGGACATAGTGTTCTATCCAGTCGGTGTAGAGATGATGGACAGAGTCCTTTGGGCTTTGTTGCTTTAGGGGAATGTGGATAAGGGAGGGTGGTATATGTGGACTATGGGCTACATCCTGGTCCCACTGAAGTCAATGGGAGCATTACCATTTTACCAGTGTTTGGCCATGTATGTAGAGGGTGAAATCTGAAAATGGTGTGGTCTCCTAACTAATGGTAAGTTAGAATGAGGGAGGAAGGGAGAGGCCTTTATCAGTATATAAAGGGTAAGAGGTAAAATATTTGGAGTCGCTGGCTGAAGAAATGGCAGAGGGTCTGTAGTCGGGATAGTGGCTTGCATGTTGTTATATAGAGTAGGGGATGATTTAATGGGATGTCTGCTGAAAGCAGTATTTCTCCCTTCTGATGAGCAGGGCCAGGTTTCCAGTGCCTGCTAGTCCAGATGCCTCAGAGAATAATCGCTCTTGGTGTGTGTGAAAAATTGCCTCATTCACCATTGCTGGGCTCAACCATTCTTTTCCCCCATGGACAAGTTCCCTAGCGATCTCCGTACTCAGGGCATGCAGCTGTGGTCTTTCCTCTACACCGGGGGAGTATTTGTTAATCTTCCTGCATACCACTGGACCAGGTCTATAAATTGCATAGGGGTCGGTAGTAGAAATAATCAGTACAAGATACAGACTATTTCTAGTATGGAACAGAGCTTGCAGCGGTGTTGCTAATGCTGCCAAGTATTCCAAATTTGAGGTTTCAGACTTCCCAAGATCATGAGTGACTTAAAAATAATGAGATTTTATTAAAAAAATACATGTTGGGTTTGCATTTTCAAGATGTTTTTCTGCCATAATGAAGGCTAAGGACTTACTTTTACTTTTAAAATGAAAACTGAAATTCTCATATAGTCAAATAAATCCAGGGCTGGAGCTTTTAAGAAAAGCACCTTACAGTCGTGCAATAAAATTATGAGAGTTGACAACACACCTACAAGAATTGCTTTTCTGGGCACTTGTATACATAGTATTAATATTTACATGTGTGATATATAATACAGTAGACCAGTGGTGGGCAACCTGCAGCCCGTGGGCCGCACACGGCCCATCAGGGAAATCCGCTGGCTGGCCACAAGACAGTGTTTACATTGACCGTCCGCAGGTACAGCCGCCCACAGCTGCAAGTGGCCGCAATTCGCTATTCCCGGCCCATGGGAGCTGTGGGAAGTGGCGACCAGCGTCCCTGTGGCCCGTGGCGTTTCCCGCAGCTCCCATTAGCCGGGAATGGCGAACCGCGGACAGTGGGAGCTGCAGGCGGCCGTGCCTGTGGACAGTCAGTGTAAACACCATCTTGCAGCCCACTAGCGGATTACCCTGACAGGCCGCAGGGTGCCCACCACTGCACTAGATGCTGGTTTGCAGCATCACCTTGTAAGAGCAACTGCTGCTTACGGGCAACATTTTCCCCTGGGAACACTTTCCTTACCATGAATTGTCAACTCAGTAACAGCAACATAGCCACTGCATAAGAGCAACATTTCTGATGATGTGACGTTACATCCAGAGGTGGAGATTGGGGGGGGGAGTATAGGGATGTTGCCCCCCCCCAACTGTATCTTTTCACTCCCTTGCTGCTGACCCTGGCCGTTCAGCGCAGCTCCAGTGCGCACAGCCCTGTCCACTTGCCCTGCCTGACAGAGCCTGCGTGGAGAGCCTGTGTAGGGTGGAGTTTGGGGGGAGGGTCTGGAAGAGAGGGAATTTTCGGGGGGTGGGGGGAAGCTGGGGTCAGGAGAGCAGCAGAGGCACAGTTGCACGGTTTCCTCTGCCCTTCCTCAGCGTCTGGCTTGCAGGCAGCATGGGGCGGGGTTTTGCCATTTTGAAGTGGGAAGTATCGGGGACCCTCCCTGAGCTGTCCCCGCCAGCTTGGTTGCCGGTGACAAGATGTGGATGTGTTGTTTTGCAATGAGGGGTCAGGGTCCTCTCTCCACAGGTTATTGACCTGTCCTCTTTCTCCCGCCCATCTCTGCTGTCTGTGCTACGAGCCACTCCACCTTCCATTGCAGATTGCGCATGGTGCCCTCCCCAGCCAGCCGTCCCTCGCCATCCTCAGCCTGTCCCCGGCAGCTGGGCTCGCTCAGCCATTTGCCGACTAGGGGTTCCCCTGCCCCATTCCCCCCAAACTTGGGGTTCCCCCACACACCTCAGTTCCCTTCCACAATGTGGCTGCCCCACCCCTTCTGAAACACCCTTAACTCTTCATATGCCACAGCCCAGCCTCTCCACTTCCTCATGAGCCATCTGTCATCAGTGTTCTCCATCTTGGACCAAACTGGTCTCAGTGTCGCTTCCCTCACCCCTTTGCCCCAGGACTAGGCTGGGGGTCTCTGGGGCTGAACCCTTGCTCTGACTGGGGTAGTAGGTTCTGTCTCCTTTCTCTGCCCCCCCGTCTCTCCCCAGTGGGAAGGGGCGCTCTCCCGCCTGCTGCAGGAGAACTGGGCCCTGCAGGCTGAGCTGGTGCTGTGGCAGTCCCAGGGCTGAGCGGAATGTGCCACACCTGCTACCGGTGACAGGCAACATCAGGGAACCTCAGCCACTCCCTCACCAGGGCCCCTGAGGGGTGGAGGCCAGGGGGGCCCTTGCTTATGGTAAGGGGAGGACATGGAGCTTTGGCTCGATTTGCGGGGCAAGGTCAGGGCTTTTGCCCCAGCTCTGTATGGGAAGGGGTGCTGGGAATTAATGGGGTACACTGCCTTTGGTGTACTGTACAGTTTTATGTATCAGAAAAAGCAGGCTGTCTTTGTTCAGATGATATTCCCCATAACAGCAACAGCCGCATAGGAGTAACATAGCAAAAGGGCACCGATATGTTGCTACTAATGAACATCTACTGTACTTAGCACTTATATAGTTCTTTACATCTTCAAAATTTTGTACAAATAATAATTAGTCCTAACAGCAGTGAAGTGTAGGTAAATGTTGCTATCCTCATTTACCATATGGCGCAATGAGATACAGACTTTCAGAAGAGCTCAGCTCCCACTTAAACACTAAAAGAAGCGGCCAGATTTTCCAAAGAGCTCAGTATGTTAGGTGCTGAACCCTTGGAAATCTGGCCCATGAAAGTCAAATTACTTGCCCAAGGTCACACAAGTCAGCGACAAAACAGATACTGCATCTGAAATTCTTGTCTGCCAGTTCCATGATCAATGTGCTAGAGAATGCTGTCTCTCAGAGCACACATATCCATTCCTTCGGTTAAGAGTCTTTATGTATTCCACTTCTATTTAGTGTGGTGTTTTAGCTTTCTGTACAGGAAAAGGGGGCCAGAGCCATGCGACACCCAACCAGAGCTGATTTTGTATAAGTAATAAATTGTTCCCACGCCTGAATATACTTGGCATATCTGATTTTTCTTGTGTGTGAGAATTTCTCCATGACTAGGGACCTCCCAGAATTTATTAAACCTTTTATTTGTGGTTGGAAATTATAATGAATCCTGTAAATTTGTGAAGGAACTCATGATGTTGCCAGGGAGAATTGTGATTCTTACACAAATGCATGGAAAAGCAATGTCCTAAAATTACACAAATGACAGTAATTAATTAACCCTTTTGCTTCTGCTGACTGAGCAAAGTACACCTGGTACCATGACCCCTCCACTATGCCAAGATGTATTACAATGGGTGTGTAGTCATAACATCCTGTTGAAAGCAATGGGACATCAATAAGATTTAGAAGCATGGATGCTGGTGCGATGACCCAGCAGTGAAGATGTTAAAAGGAAAATGATCAGGTTGGTGCAGCAAAAATGGCAATTGTTAAATGTGTCAGGATTTTGAAGCCAGACTGTGACTTTAGGCATTTTTGCAACGAGTATGGAAAGGAAGAGAGAGAAATTGAATCTGCCTTAAAAGAAAAACAGTTTTCAAACTTTGCAGACCAAAAAATATGAGTCATTCAACTCACTAAAAATACTCCTACGGTTTCCTCATGGTGTACTCTTTGAATATATGTGGTTTGTAGTGGCTTATCAATAGAGCTACATACATCAAGATTGACCAATCAATGGATCCCTGGAACCTGAGTGAAATAATACTATTAATCATAAGTGTCAAACGGAGTTTGATCATTTGGATTCCTGAGCATTGCTTGATGGGCTAATGAAATGTTAATTCTATTGTGTTTCCTCTTTCTCTGTGTATTTTAGACAAATTTTGAGTCATTAGTGGACTGCCTGCTGTAGAGATCTCTGGGCTTTCCACAATCTGGCTGTCACTGGAGAGGAGGTCTGCATCAAATCACAACAAAGGAGAAAAAAAAATCTCGTATGTGTGCTGTCACCTTCCTTAAAAAGATGGCAAAGATGTTCAGATTTTTTTTTTTTTTAGAAAGAATGTATTTCCAAAAGCCAGCAACTTTTTCCAGCATGAAATATTTTACCACTGTAGCGGTGGCTTTCTTTTGTCTCCCTGTGTGACCAATCATGTTGTTTTGCACACTGTAATATGTTGGACTGCAGTAACCAGAAGCCATCAGCTCCATGTTATGGTCAGTATCAGTTCTGAGCACTTTTGATGTACAGTGCTTTCAAACTACATTCTGAGGGTTGGATTTTCCAAAGTAAACTTGGAGCTGTGGGTCTGGAAGGAATGAAAAAGTAACTGTGGTATCTCCCCGCCCTCTCTCCTGGGCTACATTAAAAAAGAAAAAAAAACAAAACAAAGAATACCTAATAGCCTTGAGCTCAGCAGTGCAGCTGGACTCTAGCCTGATGTTTGAATTACGTCTCTGCTGTGGTGAAATCCGCCGGCTTCTGCCTCAGAGATATTGCCAATGTCATGTCTGCACCTGTTTTTTGTGAATGTAGAGGTCTCTTTGTGCCTTTGTTTCATCCCATTGAAACTGTTATATGCTTGTCTTGCTGCGTGCAAAATTAAAGACTGCACTGGTACCAAACTCTTGCTAGGATTCTCTCTGGCATCAGATGGTGTGTGTACCTAATTCAGTTATTTGCACTTGTGCCCAGCTGGTAGTTTCAAGGTATTTTTCTTGAAATACAAAGACCATTTAGAAGCTCGCTGATTTGGTCGCACCTTGCCATAAAGTACCATCTAAAACAATTTGATGTTAGCCTGCTCACCTTGCGAGAATTTATTGCACTCTTTGCAAACATCAAATGCCTTACGGGATTCCAAGCCACAATCCGTTTTAAACCCAGAAAACTTCAATTTAAAATCTAGTTAAGCTTGCTCAGTGACAATGTACCTATCACACCATTTGTGAAACTCAAGTACTTAAAAGCAAGGAAATGAAAAATTAAGGGGAACATAAATCCTACACTACCCCGATGATAAACATAAACACATGGGGCTGGATTTTCAGCTGTGCTGTATTTGGAATCCATGCAGCTGAGCAGAGCAGGAGGAAAGGTGGCTCTGAGCCACCTCTCTGTTCCTCTGATCCTGGGCCAGCCAGGGGCAGAATTGGCTGCCTGTGTAATTTAGAGCGGCCTAAGGGATGTTTTTTAAACTATGCTGGTTGTAATGATGCCACAGGGATTGCTGCACCAGCCCAGGATCAGTGGCATACCGTACATTCCTTCCCTTCTGTCCCCAACCTGACATGCCCCCTTGTCAGTGGGAATCCTTGACTGTATCTTTATGGTAACCCTACTCCTGCTTAGTGCTTTAAGGGAGCACAAAGCAGCATTAGTTAGGGGCCAGGATCTTGCCCATTATTACCAAGTTATGTATTTCAGCAACACACTAACCTTATTTCTGACTCATAGATGTTTTATTATCTTGATTTCAAGCTTGAATAAACAGTTAAGTATAAATACAGATTTATTTTGATAAACTATTTGTTGCTTTTGGGGAGTTTATATATGTAGATTAATTGCAAAAGTGTGTAACTGCTGATTTATGGCACAATGATGTTTGTTTGCAGCTGGACTGATTGTGTCCCTTATGTGAATTTATATAATTGTTACTTTTTCAGAAACATTTTTGTGTTGTGATTATATTTTGATATTTGAGTTGAAAGAATAATAATTTTGGGTCAGAGTGTAGGTTGTGTGCATGGAATATGGATTTCTTTGTATTGTTAGAATAATAACAACGTTGTCATTTAGCAACTTTAGCTGTTTTTTAAAATAGTCTTTGGTTTTGAATTTTCCAATTCTTTTAAGACGTTTTCGATTTTTAACCACTTTGAAGGTTAAAGGCTTGTTTGTTTAAGGTGAAGGGCTTGCTATTTACAACTGCAAGAGTCCTCCCTGAACTGAAAAGATTAGACCTTTATGGGAGGAGGGGCAGATTATTCCACATCCGCCTACTGTGGCGTTTCTTGGACCTTACTCTGAAGCATCTGGGGCAGGTTACTGATGGAGAAAGGATACTGGATGAGATGGACCCTGGATAGGGTTGCCAACTGTCTAATCGCACTAACCCAAACACCCTTGTCCTGTCCCCTGCCCCGCCCCTTCCCCAAGGCCATGCTCATACCCCTCCCCTTCTCCAGGGCCACACCCCCTTGATCCGCCCCCCCCCCCCCCCAATCACTCACTCTCCCCCACCCTCATTCACTTTCACCGGGCTGGGGCAGAGTGTTGGGGTGCAGGAAGAGGGGTGGGCTCTGGGCTGGGGGGTGGGGACGAGGGGTTTGGAGTGCAGGAGGAGGCTCCAGGCTGAGCCTGGGGCAGGGGGTTGGGATGTGAGAGGAGGTGAAGGGTGCAAACTCTCAAAGGGAGTTTGGGTGCAGGAGGGGGCTTAGGGCTGGGGCAGCGGGTTGGGGTGCATGCAGGAAGGGGTGTGGGCTCTGGGAGGGAGTTTGGGTGCGGGAGGGGGCTCAGGGCTGGGGCGGGGGGTTGGGGTGCGTGCAGGAAGGGGTGCGGGCTCTGGGAGGGAGTTTGGGTGCGGGAGGGGGCTCAGGGCTGGGGCGGGGGGGTTGGGGTGCGTGCAGGAAGGTGTGCGGGCTCTGGGAGGGAGTTTGGGTGCGGGAGGGGGCTCAGGGCTGGGGCGGGGGGGTTGGGGTGCGTGCAGGAAGGGGTGTGGGCTCTGGGAGGGAGTTTGGGTGCAGGAGGGGGCTCAGGGCTGGGGCGAGGGGTTGGGGTGCATGCAGGAAGGGGTGCGGGCTCTGGGAGGGAGTTTGGGTGTGGGAGGGAGCTCAGGACTGGGGCAGGGAGTTAGGGTGCAGGAAGGGGTGCGGGCTCTGGGAGGGAGTTTGGGTGTGGGAGGGGGCTCAGGACTGGGGCACGGGGTTGGGGTGCAGGACGGGGTTCGGGGTCTGGGCTCCGGCTGGGCAGCACTTACCTCGGGCAGCTCCTCAGGTGGCTCCTAGGCTCAGGGGTGGCCAGGTGGCTCTGAGAGCTGCCCCCAACTGCAGGCACCACCCCCACAGCTCCCATTGGCCGTGGTTTCCAGCCAATGGGAGCTGCGGAGTCAGTGCTCAGGGTTGGGGCAGCATGCAGAGACCCCCCTGGCTGTCCCTGTGCCTAGGAGCCAGACATGCCGGCTGCTTCCAGGAGCCACGCAGAGCCAGGACAGGTCGGGAGCCTGCCTCAGCCTCACTGCACTGCTGGGCCAGGAGTTGGCACCACCATGTTGTGTGACAGACACTTGACAAAAGTACTGTACTTAGTGATGGACACTGGGAGGGGGGTATGTCATTCAGTCATTCAATTTTTTGAAAAATTACCACGGACCGCAAAATTTTTACCATGGACACTTGTTTCCATGTACAGACACATTGCTGACCCCGTGCTGGACTTTTAGCGTCCTAAAATCTCCTGGATTGGCTTCAGTAGTCTCCAGGAGATCAAGCCCAATTTCAGGAGACTCCCATCTAATCCGGGAGGGTTCGCAACCCTAACCCTGGATCTGATCGAGTATGTTCCTGGGAAGATCCCAGGTTCTGTGGTGACCTAAATTGGTGACCTGTACAGGAACTTTAACTCCTGACAACCTCAGACTGCTGCAGGGAGTTTCACCTTATCATGCCTATATAATACACCGGCTAAATGATGCTGATCATTTTTGCCTGTACTCCCTGGTTCACATATAGGCTAAGAGCCTGTTTAACTTAACTGGTAGGGGCTTGTGCTTTTGGAGCTGAATAGAGCTGGTCAAAAAAAGGGGCACATTTTTAATGACACGTTTGTTCCTCTTTTTCCTCAAAAATCTAATTTTGACATTTTTCTAACACTTCTAGTGGTAAAAGCCATAGTTTTTAATGGGTTGTTATATATGCATCTCCTACAACAGTTAAAAACAACAACCCCAAAACAAAGAAAAATCACCTATATAGTACATACTCTTTCTGAAATAATACAATACAGTGCTTGGGTAAGAAGAGTCTGTATCTTTCTGCAAATCCACTTGCATACACCCACATTTTGTAAGTTATGAGTGCTTTACTGTGCAGTCTTATCATTCCCTTAACTTTTAGAGCTGGAAATTATTAAAAAATTTTGGAAAAAAGTTCTCATTTTAGAACAATTTTAAATGTCATTGAATTTTCAAAATTAAAAATATTTTGATCAGCTCTAGTTTTTTTCTTTATATAGCACTTCCAAGAGTGTTTTGTCTATTTAAAAAAAGAGAGAGAGAGGAAATTTTATACAGACGCCACCAGAATAGCTTTTTCCACGCACCTTTGTAAAGTGCCTAATGACTGAAACCAGGTCTCCTGTGGAATCCTGTCTCATTCAATCCACACCTCACAAAATATCCATATTTGATGCATAGCTAACTGATCTATGCACACATGTGTAGGACAGCTGAACAATGGAAAAAATGCTAAAAAACCAACAAACAAAAGCCCGTTAGTGTTAGACTGGGTGCTAGATCTCTGGTTTCACAGCCAGAGCGAAACCCACTTGGCCACAGTGAATGATTTCAGCCAAGACAATAAATATCTTTGTGCCTTACTTACTCCTGAAAAAGTGAGATGATAATGCACCTTCCTAATGCTTTTTACCTACAGATCACAAATCGCTTTATATAAAGATAGGTATGTATTAGTCTGATTTTACAGCTGGTCTAAGAATAGAAATTTGAAGCAGATTTTGTGACACATGAAGGAGTCTGGTGCACCAGCAGCAGTTCTGTAACACCAGTGTTCTGTTTCAGTTCTGGCACAACCTTTCTCTACACTGTTGGCAAAACACTCTCTGGGTCCTATCCACTGTTACCTTACACCAGTGGTTCTCAAACTTTGTACTGGTGACCCCTTTCACATAGCAAGCCTCTGAGTGCGACCCCCCTTATAAATTAAAAACGTGTTTTTATATATTTAACACCATTATAAATGCTGGAGGCAAAGTGGGGTTTGGGGTGGAGGTTGACAGCTCATGACCCCCTATTTAATAATTTCATGATCCCCTGAGGGGTCCTGACCCCCAGAATGAGAACTCCTGCCTTATACCTTGTATTATCATTGATACTGGTGTAAAATGCTGCCAAATGCCATTTCAGACATACACACCCTTTTTTTTAAAAGTATAGCTGGTAGCACTGCAAATTAGGGTTGCCCAACACTTCTCATTATAAGATCCTGCTTTCAGTTGCATATAACTTTGCCAAACAGTAACCATTTGGACTGAAATTTCCCAGGTGGGTGTCTGCTTCAGACTCGATTTTTTTAAAAAGAACAATTAAAAATGGTTCAACCATTTCAGAGAATAAGATTGGGGGGAAAGATGTTTTGCCAATATTTAAAAAAAATACAGCTGTTTGTTGAGAAGCCCTAGCACTCCGTGCTTTGGAACAGGGACAGGACATTTGGCAGAGGGATGGCCTTTATGTCAGATGTGCTTTTTGCAATTCCCATGAAAAATGGCGTACATTTGGCCAAGTTTTAAGCCTTTGGAAAAAAATGCACATTAGATACTTGTAAAGTTTCACAGCTAAATTCTCTGAAAATTCTGTCTGCACTGAGCATGCTCCAGCCCCTCACAACTCCTGTGTCTGATAGGACTGTGCATGCATCATCCCACTGAGAAACTGAGCGTGCTCCAACCCAGTGCTTCTGAGGCTGAGCAGGTCTTTCCCTACAACTGCAGGTCCCTGCTGCTGTGGGCCAGGGTGGGGTCAGATACTAGAATTGAGAACCTAGAGACTGCCTCCCCTATGCTCTCAATGAACTCCTTACTGGCACCCAGGCACCGTGGAGGAGGAAGCTGCCTGACTTGAATGCAGAAGGGATAAGAACCAGACTTGGGGGTGGGAGTGTGAGGGAGTGGATTGTCAGTCTGATTTGTGGAGAGATGGGACTGGGAGGAAGTAGGAAGGGAAGAGAGGAGGAAAAACTGGCACTGGACAGACAAGGAGACTGGGGCTGCTAGCCAGTGGGAAGACTGGGGGTTGGTTCTTTGGGACTGGGAGCTGAGGGTGGAGGAGTGGAAGACAGAATGGACAAGGAGCTGGGAGGGTGGAAATTATAGTATCATCGGACTGGAAGGGACCTTGAGAGGTCATCTAGTCCAGTCCCCTGCAATCATGGCAGGACTAAGTATTTTCTAGACCGTTCCTGACAGGTGTGTTGTCTAATCTGCTCTTAAAAATCTCCAGTGATGGAAATTCCACAACCTCCCTAGGCAATTTATTCCAGTGCTTAACCACCCTGACAGGAAGTTTTTCCTAATGTCCAACCTAAATCGTCCTTGTGCAATTTAAGCCCATTGCTTCTTGTCCTATTCTTAGAGGTTAAGAAGGACAATTCTTCTCCTTCCTCCTTGTAACAACCTTTTATGTACTTGAAAACTGTACAACTGTCCCCTCTCAGTCTTCTCTTCTCCAGACTAAACAAACCCATTTTTTTCAATCTTCCCTCATAGGTCATGTTTTCTAGACCTTTAATCATTTCTGTTGCTCTTGTCTGAATTTTCTCCAATTTATCCATGTCTTTCCTGAAATGTGGGGCCCAGAATTGGACACAATACTGCAGTTGAGGCCTAATCAGTGCGGAGTAGAGCGGAAGCATTACTTCCCGTGTCTTGCTTACAACACTCCTGCTTATACATCCCAGAATTACGTTTGCCTTTTTTTGCCACAGTGTTACACTGTTGACTCATATTTAGCTTGTGATCCACTATGACCCCCAGATCCCTTTCTGCAGTACTCCTTCGTAGGCAGTCATTCCCCATTTTGTATGTGTGCAACTGATTGCTCCTTCCTTAATGGAGTACTTTGTATTTGTCCTTATTGAATTTCATCCTATTTACTTCAGACCATTTCTCCAGTTTGTCCAGATCATTTTGAATTTTAATCCTATCTTCCAAAGCACTTGCAACCCCTCCCAGCTTAGGATAGTCTGCAAACTTTATAAGTGTACTCTCTATGCCATTATCTAAATAATTGATGAAGATATTGAACAGAACCGGACCCAGAACTGATCCCTGCGGGCCCCCACTCTTTATGCCCTTCCAGCATTACTGTGAACTACGGATATCTACTCTCTGGGAATGATTTTCCAACCAGTTTTGCACCCACCTTACATAGCTCCATCTAGGTTGTATTTCCCTAGTTTGTTTATGAGAAGGTCATGCGAGACAGTATCAAAAGCTTTACTAAAGTCAAGATATACCACGTCTACCGCTTCCCCCCCATCCACAAGGCTTGTTACCCTATCAAAGAAAGCTATTGGGTTGGTTTGACACAATTTGTTGTTGACAAGTCCATGCTGACTGTTACTTATCACCTTACTGTCTTCCAGATGTTTGCAAATTGATTGCATTGTCTTTTCAGGTACAGAAGTTAAACTGACTGGTCTGTAATTCCCTGCAGCAACCCCAGGTTTTATGCCCCGCTCCCGAGCCACTATGAGTAAAAACCTGGGGGTGTATCCCATGCCTATGCCCTGGCCCAGCCCTCCGCCAGCACTCTGCTCCCCAACCCCTCACCTCACCTGGGGCTCGGGTCCCGGCCCCACTTTCTGGCCACTGGCTCTGCTCTTGGGTCACTGGCTGCTGGCCCCACCCTCTGCTCCCAGGCCTCCGCTCCTGGGGCCCCAATCCCGGCCCTACAGCCAGGGCTCTGCTCCTGTCCCCATGCCTGCTCCCAGCTGTGGCCTCGGCCCCCTTACCCCTGTCCAGGTCCCCCCTCCTGGAGACACAGCCCTACTCCCAGCCTCAGCGGGGAGGGGGGGGGAGAGAGGGAGCAGACAGGAGTAAGGGGGCCGGCTTTCAGCACCGCCCACGGCTAAAAATGTTCCAGCGCCAGTGATCTGAGATTATTGGTCTGGTCTGCAGCTGTATTCTCTGCAGTCTGAAAGGGCAGAAAAATGATGGATGAATGGGTAGATTTTGCATTGCTGGCATGGACCCCTCCTTGATACCCTCTCTCCTCCTTTTCCATCATCTTCTTATGAATAAATCCTCTTGCTGTGGGAAGCTCCATGGAATTCTGCCACCAGAGCGAAATGAGGAAGAGAGACCATATCACTGAAGACAGTCTGGCTGAAATCTGAGCCCCCTGGAAGTCAATAGCAAAATTCTTATTGACTTCAATGGGGCCAGGCTTTCTGCCTCTGATTTTAGTAGTGCTTGGATGGGAAAACATAGCGGGGCTTGATCCTGATCCCACTCAGCTGAGGGTGCTTAGCATCTAGTAGGATCAGGACCTGAAACTTACTTCTAATAGTAGAGGGGAAAACTGACCCAGAATATTTCAGAGAAAAACACCTTTTCAGTGACATGTTCAGCTAACAAGGTGTGTTAAACTCATGGGTCATACTTTGAAAGCTGGAGAGTTCGGAAGTGGGAAGCTCTCTAAAATCACAAGAAAGATGAAAAAGGAGAGAGACACAGGAACAAGGAGGAAGGACAACAAGAAGCAGTTTGTTCCTAACCTTATGTGACCAAACCAGGCTCAGAAAGTTGCATCCTGTCACAGTGTAAGAAACAGTTGAAGAGGTGGTTGCAGTTACATTAGTCAAGGGAGTAAAGCTTTACAAAATGGGAACAATAATGAAAAGCCCTGTGTTAAGGGTTTCCAAAGCTGCTTGTGAGCTTGTGTTCAGTTGTGTACCATCCTCCTGTATTTAAAGCATCAAATCCGGTTGTCTGTTGGAGTCTTTCTGCAGCACTGCTTATGGGTTTAGGCTTTGAAGAAAAGAGTTAAATGGCATTACAATTTAGTATCCGCTTATGCAGAAGTGGATATGTGCTGCCTGGCATTTCTCTTATGTTATAATCATTGTAATAAACAGTATCTCGGAGAAAGCCACAAAACCATGGGGACCACGAATGTCACGTGTATGCTGTATGAGACACAGTGTGTGGCCTGTGTTAATTTATATATAAATCTTTTGGGGCAGTCCAGGGGAAGAAGTTGATCTTGTTTTTGTTTCAATCAGCTAATCAGAGGGCATTATCTCACCAACAGGAAGGAAATCTTCCACCCAAAATTATTGTTACAGACCAACGAAAGCAACCAACCCCAACTGCTGCTATGTATTGTCCATAAAAATTACATTGACTGTCCCCATTTCCAGCGATAACTTTCCCACTATTAGCAAATTCAGAGTCAAATTTAGATACAAAACGATCAGTTTTGATCATTTGGGATTTCAGACTGAAGCAGTTTTGAATTCTGTTGTGAACACTTTCAACTGGTGAATTATATAACTTTAACTTTCAGCTCAAGCTTGAATTATAAATACAACATTTAACACACGTAGAAGAGGCTTGTACAGTAACTCCTCACTTAACATCATCCCGGTTAATATTTCGTTGTTACGTTGCTGATCTATTAGAGAACATACTCATTTAAAGTTGTGCAATGTTCGCTTATAACATTGTTTGGCCGTGGGGGCTTGGAACCAGGGTGGGCTGGCAACCGCCCTATCAGCTCCCCTTTACCCCCCGCAGTGCCTCCCCCCTGCCAACAGCCCCATGGATCAGCATCTCCCCGCTCCCTCCCCGTGCCTCCCACCTGCAGCAATCAGCTGTTTTGCGGCATTCAGGAGACTGGCAGGAGGGGGGAGGAGCGAGGACGTGGCGCGCTCAGGATGGAGGGGGTGGAGTGGGGCGGGTAGGGGTGGAGGTGGGGCGGTGGGGGAGGGGTGAAATGGGGGCGGGCCTGGGGCAGAGCCGAGGGTTGAGCACCCCCTGGCACTTTGGACAGCAAGAGGAGCAGCCAGATGATCCATTCTCTTTCAGCCTCTGACTCCACCACCTCAACCAAGCTTCACAATTGTCATAGCCGAGTACAGTTTTAAATTCTTTGTTTAAACCTTCTCCTGTCTTTTGTCTGGTGAAAAAAATTTCCCTGGAACCTAACCCCCCTGTTTCCCGTGCATTTGCATGAATTCTTATGGGGAAATTGGATTCGCTTAACATCGTTTCACTTAAAGTTGCATTTTTCAAGAACATAACTAGGACGTTAAGCGAGGAGTTATTGTACTTGTATCTTGTGTTTCAAATTGAGTTATGGCCTGTTTGAATTTGCACAATTCTCTTACGTGGAATAGAAGGTACATCTATTTGATCTGGGAGTGAGAGTCCCAGCTCATGTAGACATACCTGTGCTAGCGCTGCTTCAGTTAGCGCCTATAACTAGCAGTGTGTCTGCAGCAGCACAGGCGGAGGCTTAGGCTAGCTGCCCTAATACATGCCCAGGCATTCAGGCAGGACTGGTCTTGGGGCGGCCAGCCTCAGCCACTGCAGACACACCGCTATGTCTTAGGTGCTACCTAGAGCTGAGCTAGTATGGGGATGTTTCTGTGAACTGAGAATCACAACTTTCAGCTCACATGTAGATGTACCCAGAGGCAAAAAGTCTCAGGTGGCTGGTTATGAAGCCTCTCACCTCTTGGTCACTGGTTCTAATCTAGTACAGATTGGCAGTGACTAAACATAACCATCATTGATTGGTTAATGTCTGTAAAGTGCTTTGAGCATGGAGCACTATCTAAGTTCCGACTGTTGTTAATAATTCTTTATTCACATGTGATCTTCATTGAATGGCTTACGTGAAATGAAGTGGTGGTCTTAGTGCAGACAAATCTCCATAGCACAAAGCCCATTATCACAACCAGTTCTGTTGTTGTCACTCTCAATAGAAAGGTCCAGTGGACAAGTCCCCATCCCTCGAAGTGGTCCCTCATTAGTACAGGTCCACACATGAGTATGCCTATAACACAGCGAGCTGGTCCTTTAAAAGAAAGGTGCTTCCAGACACTAATGGGGCTGTGGGCTCTTTCAGACCTGACTGTGACAGGTCACATGACTGAGGAACCTGTGATAGCAGGACTATAGAAGTCTCTCAGAGGTTCAGTTGAGAGAGAGAGGGTGCTAGCTATAGCAGGGTGTGCTGTGGTTGGAGGGATTCTAACTAACTGAAACAGTGAGATGCTTTCTATTCCTTTTGGGGGTGCTGAAGTAATGGGGCAAGCTCTGGTATTGGACTTTGATTTACCTTCATGAGATCAAGAGACAGCAGCTTAATGCCAGCCTTCTTAAATGCATGACCGAGTGTGAAAAGCATGGAGAAATAAGCATATCAGATCACACCGGGCATGCTATATTTGTGCACTTAATACCTTCTTCTCAGACTATCTTGTCAGTGTTGCAAGGAATGTTGATGTCAATGGAACTACACCAGTTTACGCTAGCAACAAACTCTTCCATAATGAAAGCTCTTCTGAAAAGTATGAGGGATGTTAATTCCACATAAATCATAGAAAACAAATTATGCTACAAATTTACAAATGTAAATCTCTACAGCTACCCAAAAGGACAACAGTACTCATTAACATGTGGCATAACTATCTGCACTGAGCAGATTAAGCACGACTGGTCACAAGGAAGCTGTATAATATAAGGAATAGTTTCTTTATTGTAATGAATGTTAATTATTTTACTAGGTTGTTTTCTGCATTTCCCATTTTGGCTATTAGTAAACTACCATAACAAGATTTTTAAGTGGAACAAAAGGACAGTAGGAAAGATCCATGTTATGGACCACAAAGTACTGTATTTTTCTTAGTCTTTTGGGGGAGGGTATTGAATGTAAAATCTATAAAAGAGCTTAAGATAGCCCTGCAGGAATAATGAGGCAGTGATGTATAAAATGCTGCCCACAACACTACCAAAGTACCTCTATTCTAACCGTCCGGAGGTCTCCTTTTCCATACTTTGTCTTCTCTGAGCAGGGAGTTTACCAGTAGCAGGCACTTTATGTGAAATGAAAATAAACTTTCATTTCAGACTATGTTGAAACCACCTAACCCATACACTTGCAGTCCGAGGCAGATTGCACACAGGTCTCCAGAGCTTTCGGCTAGAAGCTCACTAACTCACCCTGCCACCAAATTGTTTAGCACACTCGTTTGAGAACCACTGAGAAATATGTTTCCAGATCTTCTCTGGGCTTGGCCAACTTGATTCATGTGCTCTAAACTAGGCTAATTGTCTACATGTGTCTAGTTCAGTGAAAATTCTGTTGTTAGGAAACAAGTCTAGCTGGATTGTTTTAAAAGTTAGCTCAGATCCTGTAAACAACATATTTGTAGTTCAAACCAGAGGCTAAATTTTATTGATGTTTTAGATGCTTATTCTCTTATTCTCAACATACAAAGCAAGCAAGATTTAAACAAGTAATCCACCTTGCTCACTCCAAGACCCCATTAGGTTAATGAAGTGTTCTTAAAATAAACAGCTAGCTAATGTATTTGCTAACAAAGTAATGATAATTGTATTGTCCTGAGGAAATGGCCTGCAAACAAGCAAGACAATAAATGCTTCTGTCAGTGAAATAACATCAGCCTACTTCTTGCAGATTTTAGGACCCATTTTGACAATAAGTGAGTTGCTTTGAGAAACGATTTAGGTCATGCCTACGGTAGGGGGGAAATGGTATCTTACATTACTGGTGATACATGTTAGCTAGTCTAAGTAAATCCTTGAGATCCACCTAGAGTTTACCTTGACCAGCTAATGTGTTAAAATTACAACTTGCCTTGTCCATTACCTTTTTAGTATGCATCTTTAAAGACTTGCTTTAGTTTGGCAGTAAATGTTGATACCTTTCAGCTGCTGGTAATCATACAAGTCTCAACAGCCTAAGTTGTCATGTTACGCGATCAGTTCTTGTTGCCACATTGTTGCCAACAATTTCCATTTGCTGTTAGAGAAGATTAAACCTGTATTGTGTATATTTAGGATGGTGGCATTAGAGGGGAGTAAGACAGCTTCTTTCCTTGCCATTCAGTTGTAAAGAATGCAGTTATATGCAGGCCCTGAGTTTTCATAACTGTGCATATGGAATAACATCAGTAAAAAATCATGACTGAGTGGGGTAAATCATATGCAGGTGCACATACCAATATGGCCAGTTAGGGATAGCGTAGCCATGATGCTTCAGGTAACATCTGGGTGCATAAAAGTACATCAAACCTCAACGAACCTTAAAGCACCTTCAGAGCGCTGTGGCATGGAATGTCTTGGCCTACCTGGAAATATAATCATTACCAAGCAGCAGCATCTATTCTCTTTATACTCCTGGTATCTGTGAACTGCAACAGTGAGATAGGAGCAAAGCGAGCTGTGGGACAAAGAGCTTAGAATTCAAGTTCCAGAACCATTTTTGCATTGTGAGTATAGCAAAGAGAAAATGAAGCAAATTCCTCCCTAATCAGTGGCAATATAGAAGATATATATAAGGTACATTAATAAGTAGGTTTTTAATATGATACATAATCGGTAGTATTTATAATCTTAATATCACTATAGGTCCAAAACCTAACAACATGAGCAGCACACACAGCTGTGCCTGCTATGATAAGAATCCTGTCACTGCTGTACAGATGGACACATAGGGATAATCCTGCATGCTGGAGAGTGCTGGTTACTGCAGCTTTCTTCAGGAGAGACTTGCTTGCTGATGTTAAGAGCTAGTTGCATATAGGTGTCTTGGGTTTCTGCTAAGGTCCACTCCTTTTCCTCAAACAAATCTGTTGCTCCACGGCTATAATAATGCTACCTTATACAGTGATTTTTCATCCATAGATGCAGAACTGCGCTTTACAAAGTTTGAAAAGCATTATCCCTGTTTTACAGATCAGATAACTGAGGCACAGAGGTTAAGTGACTTGCCCAATGTCCCACAGTCTCAGTGGCAGAGCGATAACTAGGACTCAGGGCCCCTCACTCCAAGTCCTGTGCTCAATGAAAAAGAACCAAGTATTCAAACAGAATAAACTGACCCTGTAAAATGTCTGACATTTTACACACATAAGAATGACCATATTGGGTCAGATCAATGGTCCATCTAGCCCAGTGTCTTGTCTTCCAACAGTGACCAATGCCAGATGGTTGAGAGAGAATGAATAGGCAATCATTGAGTGATCCATCCCTTGTTAACCACTGCCAGCTTCTGGCAGTTGGAGGTTTAGGAACACACAGAGCATGGGGTTACATCCCTGACCATCTTTGCTAATAGCCATTGATGGACCTATCCTCCATGAACTTATCCAATTCTTTTTTGAACCCTATTATAATTCTGGCCTTCACAACATCCCCAGGCAATGAGTTCCACAGGTTAACTGTGTATTGTATGAAGAAGTACTTCCTTTTGTTTGTTTTAAACATGTGGCCTATTAATTTCATTGGGTGACCCCTGGTTCTTGTGTTATGTGGAGGCGTAAATAACACTTTCTTATTCACTTTCTCCACCATTTTATAGCTCTCTATCATATCCCCCCTTAGTCATCTCTTTTCCAAGCTGAAAAGTCCCAGTCTTTTTAATCTCTCATTATATGGAAGCTGTTCCGTACCCTTAATCATTTTTCTTGCCTTTCTCTGTAGCTTTTGTTGCCTTTCTCTCTTTTTCAATTCTAATATATCTTTTTTGAGATGGGGCAATCACATCTACATGTGGTATTCAAAGTATGGGTGTACCATGGATTTATATAGTGGTATTATGATATTTTCTGTCTTATTATCTATCCCTTTCCTAATGGTTCCTAATATTGTGTTAGCTTTTTTGACTACTGCTGCACATTTCACAACAAACAAGTATTCGCATGTGCAAAAAAGGTAGCTCAACATGCAGAAACAATACATCTGCCAGAGTGACCCAGTTGATGCATTCCACACATAATGAGGGTGGACAAACGCTTCAAAGCTGGAGGCATGAAAACATAAATTGAGAAACCCATGTTTGAAGATATAGCCTCTCTCAGTGTGTTCTAATAGATTTCCCCTCATGTAGGCCATTGTGGACACCAGAGATGTGCAAAGTATTCGTAACAAATGTGGAAGAAACCACAGAATTTTCAGTTACATACACATTTTCTTAAGAACACACAAAAGTGGGTCAATCTCAGTGGAAAATGTTGCTCTAGTCCAATTTTTTGAGTGAAAACGATCCCATTTGTTGTGAAAACAGGCTCATTTTAAAGCATGAGAGTAGGTTGGAAAAAAAAAACCCTCCCCACAATCAATGCACAAAAACTCCAACTAAATGACCACTTTAAAAATGGTTTCAGAGTAGCAGCCGTGTTAGTCTGTATCCGCAAAAAGAACAGGAGTACTTGTGGCACCTTAGAGACTAACAAATTTGTCTCTAACAAAAAAGTCTCTAAGGTGCCATAAGTACTCCTGTTCACTTTAAAAATGTTAACTCATTCATTTGAAAAAGTTTTCTAAAGTTCAAAGCCGCTAGTCCAGGATATAGCTCTCATTAGCATTAAAGCTGATGGGAAAAGGGAGATGCTTACAAAATTGTTCACATTGGTTTTTAAAAGCAGAGCCATCCGTTTTTTCTGTAATGTGACAAAATTACGCACCCCAATAGAACAAGGGCAGCAAAAGTCTCCAACTCCAAAATGTCCTCCATTTTAATGTCATTTTTCAAAGAAAACCTTATCTGCCCAATTCCTCCCTCAAAAATGGTGGGTTGTTTTTTTTTAGGCCAACTTCTGAACCCCTGGAAATTGGGGTTTATAATAGAAACACCAGTGCAACCTGAGCTCCGGCAATGCTACAATTTAAATTATTTATGCGTAGCACTATGCTCATACCATGCACACATTTGTCCTTGTCAGTCAACAAGTGATCTATTAATCAAACAGGAACCCTGGGGTGTTCATTACAAAAGTAAGAACACTGAATTTGGATGGTATTTTTAGTGCTTTTGACAGAGGTGGATTATTAAGTTGTCACTCCTTTCTGGAAAAAAAGAATAAAATGCATTGTAATTTTAGTAAGAGCATACTAATAGTTAAATGAGAGGAGCCCTAAACCCCTTACTAGTTCACTGACATGACAGGTTATTTTTTCCCTCTATTCCCTGTCCAAGAACCCCTGCTGCTCTTCCCAGCATGCAGTGCTGTGTGACCCTTAACATCTGGCAGTGATTAATTGTCTTAGTGTCATAGCGATCACCTTGCTCTCTCTGATCCTCACTTACTTTGTTCTCCCTTTTTAAAGCCAGTATGCTGGAACCTTTTCTTCCCACTTTTAAATCTGTCCAGTATCCTGGATACTGTGCGTCTCTACTGTGATACAACTTGAAAGAAACTGAAGCAGTCAGTTATCTGGCCCTGAAAGTCTGGTCATGGATTCAGAGGGCTTTCTGTTCACTGATGGGGTGTGCTTGAAAAACAGCACTAACTAAAATGACATAGATCTTGTTGAACTTGGTCCGGATCTCAGGTTTTATTGCAAGCAAACAATGCAATTACAGGAAATACCATTTTCACCAGCAGCACAATATATTGTATAGAAGTCTGTTGGAGGAAGCTTACCCTAGCTTAAGGCTCTGACATCTACTGACAAAAGCTGGGGAATAAAGGCTGGCTCTTTGTCCTTAGCTCACCCTATTGTACCAAGCTGTTGCAGAAGGCTTAGAACAATATGGGCTATATTTTGCCCTTGGATATCCTCGCGTAACTCCCATTGACTTAACTGGGAGTAGCACAGGTGTCAGAGGGCCTGTATATGCACCAAAATACAGGGGTTATCTAGAGGAGATAGCTAAAACTGGAGCGGCACTCATGAATTTCATTGCTTGAGTGACCGTCTTAATATTATGGAAAATATTTATACACAACTTCTGTACTTCTAAAAATAAAATTACAGAACTGAAAAAAAGGGGAAAATGTCCCTCTGAGTGTGAGTCAGAAGTCCTGGTTCTAGTCCAAAATCTGCCACTGACTCTCTGTGGGATCTTGAGCAAGTTGTAGAATGGTAGGACTGGAAGGGACCTCGAGAGGTCATCTAGTCCAGTCCCCTGCACTCATGGAAGGACTAAGTATTATCTAGATCATCCCTGTTTTTTTTCTGCACTTAAAAATCTCCAATGATGGAGATTCTACAACCTCCCTAGGCAATTTATTCCAGTACTTAACCACCTTGATAGTTAGGAAGTTGTTGTAAATCATTTTAATCTCTGTGCCTCAGTTTGCCAGAATGGAAAATAACTAGAATACTTGCCTCCTAGGGGTATTGAGAGGCTTAATTAATTAATATTTGCACAATCTTTAGCTGTACATGGATAGAAATACCAAATATTGTTAAAAACACTTTCCATGAAGATAGCTTGTTTTAACACACACAAGCACCATACAAACTGCCAAGCATGTAGGGAGTGGTATGAGAGAGAGGGAGGGAGGAAGCCAAGTTGTCCAGTAGTCATCATATAGGAAACCTGTGTCCTCTTCCCAGTTCTAAACAGATGTGAGCAAGTTACTTAAGGACTCTCTACTTCCATTGACCCACATGGAAAATGGGAATAAAAACACACCCCCATCTTGTAAATAACACCGAGAGCCTTAGAAGAAAGATCAGAATAAACAATTGTTTTAAATCCCAGTTCAGCTGCAGAATACTACTACCTGTATATTTTAAGGCAAAGTATCCAAAAGGCAGTTCCTCCTTGTAGTGAGTCGGTGTGGCTCCCCTCCTGCCCGGAAGAGGGAGCCCACGTGCAGGCACCTGAGTGGGCGGGACCACCACCGCCTGTCCCCGCCCCCCGGAAGTCAAGGGGCGGGACAGGAAGTATAAAGGCCGGCCGCCAGAGCTCAGTCGGCGGCCAGCCACCACAGGGAGCAGACGTGCGGCCGGGAGCTCCCGGCCAGGAGACCATAGAAGACCAAGGCCTGGACCCTAGCTGGCCCGAGCTACCCCGGGCCCGCTACGAGGAGGAGCCGCCGGAGCCCGTTCACGCCCGCTACTGGGAGAATCCCTGGGAACCGCACCCCAATAACCCTGAGGGTGAGACTGGACCCGAACCCCTTCGCCCCTGCTGCTATCCAGAGGAGCCGCCTGAGGACCATTGGCCGGACTTCCCAGCAGAGCTACCAGACTTGCCGCTGAGCCCGGGCAGAGAGGAGCCCATGCAGGTGGACTGGCCCGATCCCGGCGCTACGAACGAGGTAGGCTCTGAGGGGGATCACGGAAGTAGCCCGGGGGTAGCCGACCCCGGTCCGGCTGCAACTGAGTGTGAGCCTATGTCAGTGTGTTGCGGTCTGGATACCCCACTGACCAGCAGTGGCAGCAACCGCTGTTAGGGCCCCGGGCTGGAACGCAGTGGAGTGGGTGGGCCTGCGTTCCCCCCCTGCCACCCTCTGCTCACGGGTGGCAGGCTTCCCCCTCACCCAACGCTCGGCTACAGAAGGCCTAGGCGTACCTTATCTGAACTATTTGCTCGCTCAGCCCCTGCAACAAGGGCCTGAGCCTACTGTGTTTGCCCCGCCCTGATCCAGGGCCTGGGCTCTGAACTATTTGCTCGCTCAGCCCTGCAACAAGGGCCTGAGCCTACTGTGTTTGCCCCGCCCTGATCCAGGGCCTGGGCTCTGAACTATTTGCTCGCTCAGCCCTGCAACAAGGGCCTGAGCCTACTGTGTTTGCCCCGCCCTGATCCAGGGCCTGGGCTTTGAACCATTTGCTCGCTCAGCCCTGCAACAAGGGCCTGAGCCTACTGTGTTTGCCCCGCCCTGATCCAGGGCCTGGGCTCTGAACTATTTGCTCGCTCAGCCCTGCAACAAGGGCCTGAGCCTACTGTGTTTGCCCCGCTCTGATCCAGGGCCTGGGCTCTGAACTATTTGCTCGCTCAGCCCTGCAACAAGGGCCTGAACCTACTGTGTTTGCCACGCCCTGATCCAGGGCCTGGGATCTGAACTATTTGCTCGCTCAGCCCCTGCAACCAAGGGCCTGAGCTAACCGTGTTTGCCCTGCCCTGATCCAGGGCCTGGGCTTTGAACTATTTGCTTGCTCAGCCCCTGCAACCAAGGGCCTGAGCTAACCGTGTTTGCCCTGCCCTGATCCAGGGCCTGGGCTTTGAACTATTTGCTTGCTCAGCCCCTGCAACCAAGGGCCTGAGCTAACCGTGTTTGCCCCGCCCTGACCCAGGGCCTGGGTTCTGAACTGCTTGCGCGCTCAGCCCCTGCAGTCAAGGGCCTGAGCTTTAACTGTGGTTGCTCCGACTCTGCACAAAAGAGCCGGAGATTCTGGACTAACTGACTGCTTGTTCCCATAGTAGGGAGTCGGTGTGGCTCCCCTCCTGCCCGGAAGGGTCGAGCCCCGGCTAGGACCTACTACACTCCTTCATTTACCTGTTGAATATTCAGTTCAGAGATATGTGTTTTCTTCTGTGACAGACACTCCTTACAAATAGATTTCTCCAGTGTATTCTACTTCTCCATGTATTTCGAATAACTATAGGGCCATTTATTTATTTATTTATGTTCAAACTGAGCTAGTAAAGTGAAGTGTGTGGCCCATTCCGGTTGCCAAGCAACACTTTGTAACATGCATCCTGCATTTTGCTCTTCCATTTGGTGATTCACACAAGGACTTGCTTGTTCATTTCCAGTCTAGTAACATTGGTTGCTGTATTTCAAGTGCCAGTATGGATCAAAGTATTTCCTAGAAAGATAAACATGTTAACTGGCAGATAGTGACTGACTAACATCAAACACAAGTCTCTTTGTAAAAAGGATTTGGCATGTCATCCATTGGCAAAGCTATTCAAATGAATGCCACCTATACCTAGCAGATGTGCCACCAAGGAGATATCAGGTCCTTTTTGGAGTACCGCTTGCTCTGCTGATGTGACTCAATAAGGATAATAGCAGCTGCTCGGCCGCATAGACATCTGGGCCAAATGTTGCTTTCAGTCATGTCAGTTAATCTGGAGAGCTCCACTGATTTCAGTGGAGTTACTCTGCATTTGCATTGGTATAATTAATAGGAGAATTCCACTCAGTACAGTTCTATCTGCAAATGCCTTATTTAGGGCATATGGAGCAATTTTTCTTGCCAGATTAGACTATATGTCAAATTACTTGCCTTCTCCTGTATGGTTCAGTGAAATTAGTTGGGCCAAATTCTGTTGTGAATGACACCAGGTTTAAATCTATTAGGAAATTATTTAAACTGATTTTGTTCATGACAGAATAATATGTTAAACTTTATTTTAAAATCACACTTTATACGGTGTTCTGTCATCAAAATAATTATTTTTCACTTTTAAGCTGTATTAATTTTTGACCATGTGACAAAAGGTAAGGATGCGATTAAAACATAAACAGCACCCCTTTAAATGGCTTTTCAGTCTGCGGTACATTGTTTGGATCATACTGTGATTTCTTTTCTGCTAATAAGGTTCAGGGCTTGGCTTATTATGGAACAGTGCTCCCTACACTTGTAAAAGCCCGAATAAAAGCTGAAAATCATGAGAGGTTTGTGGCTAGCATACAATTCTTCTGGTCCAAACCTGGGATTTCTTGGACAAAGCTTTTTTTTAATGCGGGACACAGAAAAATTTTCAAACTATAATTAGCACTTGTTTTTTCCCCTTACGTCTGACTTGTCATATCCTAGCTAGAAAATGTATCTTATTGTAGACTTCAAATTAGACTTACTTCAGAGAGCTTGGTGAGCTGGAGTGCACAGGCCCAAATGTGAGACACTGACATGCATATTCGTAAGGGTTACTCAATGCTAAATTAGAAATAGTATAATGGCATGGGGCATTAAGCTTCAGCTTGACAAGGCTGGCAGCACTCCTGACTCAGCTACAGCGCTCCAAGCCCTATAGAAAAGTTCAGTAGCATTTAATAGAAAATCCTTGCTATAGAATGCTATTGAATAGTTCTCAAAGTGAACATTTTCTATTAATCCTATAAGATTTTGAGAGTAATACATTTTACAGCGCTTTTCCAGCAGAAAACCTAGCAGATCTACTAAATAAGAACAAGAAGTGATTTTTTTTAAAGTAGCACATTTGGTTCACTGTTATTTGTGGGGTCATATTGTTATTTGAGCATCAGGGCTGATTTAAATTATGCCTGGCTGTCTGACTCTAAAGGGCTGTTCCTGTAAGCAAGGATTGACAGGGCATAGTGATGCCCTGGCTGTGCCTTCTTTCCCTTGGCCACATCCCCTGTACAGGATGGGGAAGGGAAGGAATGCATCAAAAGGGAGGTGGCATATGAGCAGCTCTGGCAATCCTATCCCACCAGAGGGCAGAGGCAGGGTAAATCTTTGGAACTGAGATCTGCTGGCTGTATAGCTGATTTGCACTACCGGTAATGTAAAGTAGGTCTCAAGGTAAAGGATTCTGCAGCTGGAACTTGGTTCACAGTTCTGTCAGTGATTCATGAGCCAGATTAGAATCTGGCTCACTCTCCCACAGTTGTATGGGCTCTTCAGGGTTAACAGGATTAAATCTTACATTTTAAGTTTTAGAAGCAGATATATCCAATTGCACAGACAGAACATATCATGATCAGAAGATGGCATTTTGACATAGAAAAATGTGCTTTTAGAGTGAATACATGTCTATATGACAGATTTCAGAGTAGCAGCCGTGTTAGTCTGTATCCGCAAAAAGAACAGGAGTACTTGTGGCACCTTAGAGACTAACAAATTTATTAGAGCATAAGCTTTCGTGGACTACAGCCCACTTATGCATCCGAAGAAGTGGGCTGTAGTCCACGAAAGCTTATGCTCTAATAAATTTGTTAGTCTCTAAGGTGCCACAAGTACTCCTGTTCTTTTTACATGTCTATAATTTATTTTATTTTCCCCTAAAATGGGAAATGCTCTTAGTACACATTTTAAACATCCCAACAACTTGGTTATTTGGTGTTTAAAGATTTTTCTTCTTCCACTTTTATTTATTTGGTTTCCATCAAGCTAGATACATACATTAGCTGAGCCAAATTACTGAAATAGTATCAGTTCAGACACACAGATTGGTGTCTCAGTGACACATGTTAAGCGCTGCGTGCTTCTTAATTAAGTTATTTTCCAAAGTGCCTTAACGTTGCTTTGACAGCTTGTCAATTGTTTTTCAGGAGTGGTGTGTGTGTGCTATATGGAGTGTACTGGTCTAGTATGGAGGTAATGTGAGTACAGGCAATTGTATTAAAATAATGGAACAAAATTAAACCGTGTATGACAAGAATGTTCTTTAAAGCTTTTGAAGTGCTTGACATCCATTATGGGAATAAGGGAAACCGGCTGTATATTTCTACCCAAGACTTTTACAGCCATTCAGCACTGACTCCCAGGCAAATCCTCATTAACGTAGCTTCAGCTTTGCACTTCTCTGTTTGTCTTTGAGATTATCTAGAACTCTACTTTAAACACTTAATGTCAAATGATGGATGCCCAGAGCAGATGTGCTGGGGTCAAGGGACACATGGGAGGCAGTTACCGTGCTCCCTGACTGGAGGGAGTGGGTGAAGCACATAGTGCTGATAGGTGCTGAGTACTTGAAGAGTGTGTCTGGGTGGGGCAGAGGGCTGTACTATATTGGAAAGCTGCAGGAGGCTGGAGCTAAGGGCATGTAGTACCTCTGTATTTAATACAATTTAATACCATCCAGGCACCTCCCCCACTTTCTACACCTACACAGGTCTGCAGCCATCAGCACTGCTTGTGTGGGGCACCTCCTCCGTTGTGTGGGAGATTGGCACAGGGGAGGCAGCTAATGTGTGGAGCAGCTGCTGCTGCTATCTAAGGAGCTGAGTGTGGCTGTAAGGATCCAAGGTCATGCTCCATTTTGGAAAGCAGGGCTTTGGAGTGCGGGGAGGTGCAGGCTGTAGACAATACTAAGTTCTGGCTCTGTAGTGTTAAATACAAGCTCTCTATGCCTTAATAAGAACCACAACCCAGCTGAGGCTTTTGATGTTGCGGAGCAGAAGTATCTGTTACGTCCCTCCCTCTTTTGAGCAGGGATGGAAATGACTTTAAATATGGCTGGGAGAGAGCTGAATTCTTCACTCCCCTCCTTAGCAAACCCTGGCATCTAGATATGGATGCAAAATTATATTTAAAAAAAAGTATCAAGGTCCAGTCATGTGGCCCCAGAGCTATTGGCTCATCCCCCACCAACAGTCAATTCCTTTCAGAGTAAAAATGAGAGTGGGTTGGAAAACAGAATTTCCATCCCATGGGGAATTTAGACGTACTGACCTTTTGTTTCATCTCAAATTGAAATTTTCACAGAACCAAAAGTTCTGAAAAATCCTGATTCAAAAGGGTCAAAACAATTTTTTTGACATTTTCAATGAAAACAAAATGTTTTACTCTTTTCAAAAAGAAAATGTGGATTTGAAATTAAACAGTTTCATTTTGAATTGATACTTCAGCTTCAGCTTCCAATGTCATTGTGAGGTCAATGTCTTGTTGACAATTTTCAACCCGCTATTGTAAAACTCTACATTGAGGAGGTGCTACATGCACTGATTCCTGAAAGCTGCCAAGCTCAGTCTTGGTGCACTGCGAATGGGAACAAATTCCAGGACCATCCACCAAAAATGCTTTGCCATCATCCTCTGGAGTTCAAGTCTGATGAAGGACTGCAAGAACATGACAGTTGACCATGATGGTGCTGGAGACAATGAGGTCATAAGTAGTGTGGGGCAGGAAACAGTTTCCCATCCCATGAGCGATTTTTGAAGAAAATTTCCCATCCTGAAAAGACCCTCTGGAAAATTTTCACAAACCAAAATACAGAAGAAAATTCAGATTGAGGTCAACTGAAATAATTTTTATTTTGAGTTGGACCTGTTTATTATGGTTTTTATATATACAACATGAAAGTAATTTGAACAAATAAACAAAAAATGGACACTTTTTGTTTAAAAAATGTCAAATGGGACATTTTTGACAATTTTGATTTTTTTTCCCCAAAAATTTTCATAACAGGAAATTTGTCAAAACCAAAATGCTTTCCTGCAAACAATTTTTGGTTTTGATGAATCCGCATTTTCCAACAAAAAGGCTATATCAGTACTTTGAATGTACCTGGCATTAGATAGCAAGTCAATGCAGAACTCGGAACACAGCTGATATATGCTCCTATTCATCTGTCCCATTTTACAATGGGCATTTTATGAAGCTCTTAAAAATAATAGGTGTTAATTGTAAAACATAATGAGAAAAAAATTGATGTAAATGGGGGCTTTTACCCCCCCCCCCCAGCTCCTTGTTAGCCTTACTATGTATAATAAGTCAAATGCCCAAAAGGTAATTGAAAGCCAATTAATTCACAGGTTCAGACTGTCACTGAATTGAATAATTACCATTCCAGGAAGCTTGAGTCTCAACTGAAAATCAAGAAGATAAAATTAAAAAGGGTAAGAGGGGCCATATAGTCAAAGCTTCACTAGATTGCAGGTTGGCAGCGTGAACGCTCTAAATCGTGTTCTGATCTCATTTACACTAATGTAAACCCAGAATAACTCCACTCACTTTAAAGGAGTCACTCCAGATGTACACTGACTGAGGTTAAAATTTGGCCCTTAATCTTTACCATTAATAAATATTGTAGCGTTAATTCAAAAGAGAGCATTTACTGTGGTGATCGTTTGTGTTCAGTTGGCTCTGAGATATACCTTCCTCGAACACTTTAAGCCCTATGTATTTGCCAAATGTCTCTTCTAGGTCAGCTTATGTTTGTTTGTTTTATGGCAGCAAGGTAGCAATGGGTTCTAAGTGCCTGAAGGAAATTCCTTTGATGACAAATAGGGGTTTCAGACATGGACCATTTACAGGACTGGGCCCATACTTTGTAGGCTCTAGATCACCAACATTGACTTGACAGATGACCAGTGAAGCACAGTATATCCCTTAACTTTTTAGGTAGGCAGGGCATCTTAGATCTCTGTGATATGCTATCAAGGAAGCTGTGCTGTATCAATGTGCAAGGATAGTGTTTCAGAATGTACCCAGTATACAAACTTCCTTAGATGCTGGCTAAGTTAGGTATGTGATCTTGCTGGCACAGTGAGAAAACCCTATGATGTTGCCTCTTGGCATTTTTAGAAATCATGATGATTCATGTACAGACAAACAGTTCATATTCCTTCCATAACTTTACCAGCAAGTGAAGAAAAACTTCTATCCCTTGGCAGGAGTCCCTAATATACTTGGAACTGTTGACCGCGCTGGTGTGTTTATGAATTCTGACAACTTCATCTTGAACGTTGTTGCCAAATACCTGGGCTGTAGCCACAATAACTACATTTTCCAAATGTTTCAGCGTGGGTAGCTGCTAAGAACACTCCCTCCACATGCTGTGCTACATGGCTGCTATAAGCAGTAAGTTATCCTGTGGGGATTCTTCTGTTACTTACTCCCTAATCTATCTTGTCAAGGTTATGTGTGAGGTTACTTCATGGCGTGTATGGTCCAGTCCTACATAGGGCATGGCCTTACCCCCCTTTTTTAAAGGATCCCGTCCTTGTCATCTTATATCCTTTGGGAGCAAAGACACAGAGCAGCAAATACCACCATTGTGGTTAGTACAGAATGTCAGTCTGGCATTTTGAAAATGTTTAGCTGCCTGGAGAGGACTAGGATAGCTTTTCATCTGGAAAATATTCAAAGGGTATTTGGTGGGGAAGGAAACCTGTAGCTGGGTAGTGTGATTATGTAGGCAAAGTGTGTGGAGATTTCCACTGTTCAAGTAATCGGAGTGGGGAGAAGGGGGAAAAAGTGATGGAAACACACAGTGTCAAAGGAACAAGGTATCTGCTAATGTTTTAGAAGTAACTGGAGTATCCTAAGGGACAGAATCCTATCCTATATTTCATGCACTTCGTCTATAGAAAATGCCCTACCCCAACAATGGAAAAATCATGGACCCTACCAATAATAATCATATTTTACATTTGTGTAGCGTGTGAAAGATTCCAAAGTGACTTACATACCATGGGTCTGATTCAAAAGCCATTAAAGTCAATGAAAACACTCCCATTGGCTTTCATGGGCTTTGGATCAGCCATGGATGCACCCAGTACCAGTAAAATGCAGCCACTTTTGAGACTGGGAGGACAATATGTAGCTGGAAAAATGGTATCTACCAGACACCATGTATCCTGGTTATGCTGCCTGTGTATGTGGTGAGAGGATGCAGATAAAGAATTTTCTCTGCCTGCTGGATCAGCTCCAGCATCCCTGCATGCTACGAAATAGTGTATGACAGAGCGCTCTCCATGGCAGTGTAGACTGACGGTTTGAGGGGGTGGTGTGCAGTGTGGGAGCTGGCCAAAGATCAGCTAACCCAGACCCTCTGCACAGGGTGAGGTAGGGGGCAGCAGCCAGTGCTACAGGCCCGAGGACCACTGCAGAGGGGTTGTGCTGGCCCAACTCAAAGTGAGGATGGGAAAAGGAATCTGTTTTTCCTCAAGCCATCTGGAGGTTTCCCATGAAAGCCTTTTAACTTGGCTGTGCACAGGAGACTAATATTTGGCCTAAAAGGTTCTGTCAGTGTAGGGGTGTATATAAATACAACCCCCTCTCCCCCGAGAACAGGATTAAAACAAGTACAAGAAAAACGAACGTGGGACCATACCAATATCACACTGACGCAAAAGAGCAGATGCTTGAAATGTTTTTCACCTTGCTCACCAATCTGTATTTTAAAATCAAACCTCTGCAGGAGATGCGTGATTTGTAGTGCCTCCTTGGGGTAGGAAGAAAGCTCTGCCTACCAGCTTTGAATCAGAATCTATCTAGGTACTTACATGCCCTCCCTCCCCCGTCCTCCCCGTTAGTATAGTATCTGAGGGTCTAATAATTTATCTAGCCTCACAACACCTTCTGTGAGGAAGGGAACTGCTGTTATCCCCATTTTACAGGTGGAGAACTACGGATGAAAGATAGACCAAGGTACTTGTCCAAAGTCACACAGGATATTTATAATAGAGTAGGGTATTGAATCTTGATCTCTCAAGTCCCAGGCTAGTGCCCCTGGACCACTCTTGGCTTTAGCCTGTGCGATAAGCTGGCTCCAAGTGCATGTTCAAATGTTAGTTTTGCCTACCCATTCTCAGCTGGTACAAGCTGCTCCGCATATTGCTCTGTTTTTTGTAAGGAATCCTTTCCGAGTTTGCTAGACATGGGAAGGAGCTCAGCTCTCATTCCGATAAGATCTGCTCTTTGGCAGCTGTATGACTTTCAGACAAGAGACAGGACAGTGAAAGGAAGAGCCCATTAGGGAAAGGTGATTATCACATTCTGGAGTGCAATGCAGACCTGTGAGGGGTTGACACCACCTGCCCTGTGACCTCTCAATGCCTTGCTGATCTAGCTCCCAACCTGCACCTCTCACAAACAGCCAAACAACATGCAGGGAGCACCCTGAGTGTCTGTGTATAGCTGCAGTCCTGGTCTAGCAACTCTGGCCCCAGCAGCCTGCCTGCAATGCACTAGTCTTGGTTACAATTTTCAAGGTGACCGCAGCACACTCCCAGTCCCAGATTTTCTCCAAAAATGTGTGTTCTGCAGAGTCCAGCTATGTCCTGGACAATTCAGATATTAGAGGTCCTTTGTCCCTGCAAAGGGGGCAATATTCAACAGTTTGCTACTTTAACTGGAGCTCAGTTCAGTTTACAAACACTGGATTAGTTTTGATTAAAATATAAAACAAGTTTATTTAACTACAAAGAGGAAGATTTTAAACAAGTACAAGTATAAGGCACTAAAGTCAGAAATGGTTACAAGAGAACTTAAGATAAAATGCTTTCTAGTAACCAAGACTTAACAAGCTAGACTTGGTTCAAGGTGAAATCCTTACTGCGTGTTCCCAGCAATGTTGCCTACCAAATGTTTATGTTCGGGTGAATGGCGTAGCCAGGATCTAAGAGGAGGGGGAGCAAACATAAAAAAGACACCCTCCTTGGCTCCTCCTCTGGCCACGCCCTCCTTGGCTCCTCCTCCGGTCGCTCCGTGCCCCCCCCCTTGGCTGGCTCCTCTGGCTGTGCCCCCCCCTTTGGCTGCCGGCCACCTTGCTGCACCCCCCCTCACTCTGCCTCCTCCAGCCACGCCCGCTGCCCTGGTCCATTGACTGCTGGCCTGCTACGCCCTCCCTCGCTCCTCTGGCCGCGGCAGCTGGCCACGCTGCGGGCCGCCTTGCTGGGCCCCCCTCTCGCTCCTCCAGCCGCGGCTGCCGGCCACGCTGTGGGAGCCGCCATGCTGCGCGCCCCCCCCCCGCTCTGCCTCCTCCAGCCGCGCCTGCTCCCCCCCCCCCATTGGCTGCCGGCCACGCTGCAGGCCGCTGTGCTGCGCCCCCCTCGCTCCTCCGGTCGTGCCACCCCCTCCCCATGGCTCCTCCAGCCGTGCTGCCCTCCCTTGCTGCAGGAGGTCAGCGCCGGCTGGCAGGTGCGCCGCTTTTTGAAAATGTGCTGAGGGAAAGCGGCTGCTTCCCCTGCACCCCACTAGCTACGGTACTGGTTCAGGTGCTTCCCAAAGTCAAGTTCCTTTGTCTTCTTAGGTGAAAGATGGGGGGAGAGGGAGAGAGAGAATCCCTCTGGCATGTTTTTGCCCCTTGTTTTTATAGTTTAGTCATCCTATGAAATATATTTTCCTGTGGGTTACCCTATATAAAGTTCCTTTCAGCTGTGAGGACAGACATGGACTCTCCTGGTGAAAGAGGTTACACGTTGTTTGCTAAAATAGAGATTGATCTGTTTCTGCCACCTTCCCTTACCAAGAATGGCCGCTTGACTGGTGATTGCCAATCATCTTTGATGACACCTGGCTAGAGGCATCCGCTTGTCCTTTGTCTTTGAGGATTTATCCCCTCCCCAAACTTTTCTGGTAAACACATTTCAGTCATAATTTCAGCTTATGTTCATAACTTTACATATAATGTTGCTAAACGCATTTCACCATGATATTATTGATCAGCGAGTTACCAGGTTTCAAATGATACCTCACAAGGCATATTTTGTACGAAGATTATTAAAGTAATGTATAGGGTGTGACTATAGGGGTGCACTCAGTCACAGTGATGTCAGGTTGTTTCAAGTACAAAAGTTGTTCAAACAGCAGCTTCTTGTGAGGAGGGTGTAATTTTTGGACAGCTCCCTAGGTTAAAGTGTATTTTATGGTAGCATTTCCAGTAATGAATGAAGGGAGATATATTCACCATTGTGCAGTGTAGTGAAATACAACGTTTGGTTTCTAAAACCTGAAAATCTTTTTTTTGCTAAAAAGCACACAACAGTTTTATTTGTGTTTTGTTACTTTATTATAATCCTTTTAAAAGGCCCCAAGGTTTTTTCCCTTCAGTTTTGGAGGGGAAAAAGTTGCTTCCAGGCTGAGACTTTGGTATGCCAAGTCTCTGGCCAGACCAAATTTTCAAGGCGGTATCATAAACCCCTGAAAATGGGAGTTTTTAATGGAAATGCAGACACACAGTTAATTATATTGTCATGAATGGCGCCACTATAATTAGCTAACTTCTACATGATGCCAAGTTTTAAAGTATTTTACTTTTATGGTACTGGATGTCAGATACTATTTATGTTTGTTTCTTTCCTTTTTTTTTATTTCTTTATTGTCTTATTGACCAGACTCACTGAGTTTGGGAAATGGCTTGCAGATTTTTCTTCAGATTTTAAGAACCTCACAGCCACAATGAATAGCAGATTTCCAGATTATCAAATAGAAGGGATTTCCTTCTCTAAGCCTCACATGAGGGAAAAACAACTGAAGAGAATTAGTTGATGTCCATGGACTGTTGGTTCCCATGGGTGGGTTGGTTTGACATCAGTGGCAGCCACTGTTGGACAGAAAGCTGTAAATGTTTGAATAGCATAAACATTTCCGGGGAAATAATTTTCAAGGAAAGCAGATACAATATGGATAAAGAAGGGAACATAAAATATAGTTAATAAACACAGTTTTTCTTACCAGGGAAAGGAGCTAATAAAAAATAAAGCCAAAAAAAAATAATGAAGGTCGCTGTATCCAAATATTTATTTGTTGATTTGTATAACCCATTTTACATGCATAAGATGCTTTACACAAGTAAACACTATGGACACACAGGGATCACTGCTTCATCGGCCACTGAAATGCAGCTGTCATCATGTTTACTAATTGTCATCATAGTGATGTCATCATTTTTACTCATTGTCAGTGTTAAGTGGATGATTTATTCCCGAATGTTTTGACTTTATGAATTGATCACAACTGGGTCTCTCTCTGTGTTCAATACTCAATATTTGAAATTCAAGATACTTCTTAGTTGTGATTGGTCAGATAAGAGAGATGATATTGTGGTGCTCCTGTGGCCACATCTCAAATGCACCACTGAGACGTGCTCTTGGCTAGGAGTCCACTAGGAGACGATTTAGACCTTTCTGAGCCAGACAGGGATTTTAATCTAGTTAGCAATTGTCCTAAACAGAAGGAATCCCAGTTGGCCTATTAGGGGAACTTTATTTCTCCTTTGTGCCACAGAGCTGTGCAAACTGGACCTGTTCACAAGGACACACCAGTCTCTTGCAAGCTGCCCCGTATGCCTATAATATCATTCCTTATGTAGATGGTGCAACCACTTCGCCTTCAAATCTCTCCTGAAAGTCTGTCTCTTTCTACAGTCCCTCAGACAATGAGCTTCTATTTACATTTTTTTTTAAAAGTAAGAGAATTAACAGCAAAATCAGACTGTACCTCATACATGGTGCACTCCCAAAGCAAACATATAACCACTTTCTATGTACAGACGCTTCCCGACTTACGCAATCGTTCTGTTCCGGAAAGCCTTGCATAACCCGAATTTTACGTAAGTCGGAAACTCTATTAAACCACCCATGACTAGCCACAAACTTTGTGTTAGGATCACTGTATTTTCCCTTTACATCTTCGAAAATACTTTTAGCCTTCGCTTGAATAATCATTAGGCTAAGCAGCACACGTTTTTTGAATCTGATCTTCCATCCAAATTGTTAATAACTTTTCCATTTCATAGATAGCACCAGAACGCTGCTTCGTTATGACTGTTGATTTTAAAAGAGCAGAGCCTTTCACATGCTCTTTTATGCGAGCACTATCATTCAAAATACTTTTCACTGTTGAGGTAGCCAAATCGAGTTCACGAGCAATTGACGACAGGCTTTATCTGCCTTCATACTTTTTCACTATTTTCATTTTCTGTTCTAAATCAATCTTCTTTCGCTTACGAACTGGTCCTGCACTCTTGCTATCACTTGGTCACTTTCCAGGCATGATGTGAATGAAATAATAGGGTGAAATACAGTATCACTGAAATAACATGAGACTGAGAGGCTGTGAGAGCGCAAAGCCTTCCCTTGTAGGAGATGCTACTGCTGTATTCCTCCGCACACCACACTACAGTACTTTGCATTTCCGTATGCTACGCAATATTTTCCGCAACTCGAACATTTTATTTATACCTTATGGAACTTTTTGCATAAAGTCGAATTTGCATAAGTCGGGTCTTGCGTAACCCGGGGAGCGTCTGTACTTCCTCCTTTCTCTTCTATCACCCATACCTGCTATGTCCCATCATAGCCACATTCAGTTAGTATATTCCAGACGGATAGATAATAGAAAATACCCTAATGCCACTATATAAATCCATGGTACACCCACCTACACCTTGGAGACTGTGCGCAGTTCTGGTTGTTTCATCTGGAAAAAGATATATTAGAATTGGAAAAGATACAGAGCAGGGCCATGAGAATGATTAAGTGTATGAAACAGCTTCCGTATGAGGAGAGATTAAAAAGACTGGGACCGGTCAGCTTAGAAAAGAGACGACTAAGTGGGGAATAAGATAGAGGTCTGTAAATCATTAATGGTGCAGAGAAAGTTAATAGGGAAGTGTTATTTATTCCTCATAACACAAGAAATAGGGCTCACCCACTGAAATGAATTGGCAGCAGGTTTAAAACAAACATAAGGAAATACTTCTTCACACAATGTGGAACTTGTGGCCAGGGGATGTTGTAAAGGCTAAAAGTGGGTTCAAAAAAGAATTAAATAAGTTAATGGAGGATAGGTCCACTAATAACTATTAGCCAAGATGGTCGGGGATGCAACCCCATGTTCTGAGTGTCCCTAAACCTGCAACTGCTAGAAGCTGGTACTGGACAATAGGGGATGGATCGCTCAAAATTGCTCAGTTCTGTTCATTCCGTCTGAAGCATCTGGCACTGGCCACTGTCAGAAGACAGGATACTGAGTTAGATGGACCATTGGTCTGACCCAGTATGGACATTCTTATTGTTGTTTCCTTGAGATAAAGACCCTCTAAAAACCTCTGTGAAATCTGGGAATGAAGTCTCAGGGAGAGACTGAGTGAGTCTTGTGCTGATCTTTAAAACACTTGAACAACAAGGAGTCTGGTGGCACCTTAAAGACTAACAGATTTATTTGGGCATAAGCTTTTGTAGGTAAAAAAAAGCACTTCTTCAGATGCAGAAGTGTTTTCTTACCCACGAAAGCTTATGCCCAAATAAATCTGTTAGTCTTTAAGGTGCCACCGGACTCCTAGTTGTTTCGGTGGATACAGACTAACATGGCTATCCCTCTGATACTTAAAAAACTTGAACGTTGAGAAATCCTTCTCCCTCCTCCACCCGGATCAAATATTGTGGTCTATCCTGGCAAGAAGTTTAAAATAAATTGCTTTCAAATGAAAATAGAAATAAAATCTAGGAAAACATTCTTGTCTGTGCTTAATTTTGTTGTTCTGTTGAACTGATATGAAACTTTTACATTTCAAGTACAAAGCACATTTCAATCTAAACTTCTTGGGTAAATCAAATTTGGACTACCAAGATTTCTGAAACTGCTTTTAAAAAATCAAATGTAACACATCTTTTACAATCCCAAATAAGGGCATTTACTTGAGAAGGAACCAGAGAATTAGTCTGAAGCATGCAAAAACATTTTGATGCCAACAATATTTTACTCCATAGAATACCTTACTTAACCATAGATTCCAGCTCATATGAACAAAATAATAGCCCAGAGGAATGCTTCATGCAGGATTATTTAATTTTGCTCAACAAAGTGCTACTTTTAGCTGGGAAAAATATTCTCCAAAAAGGTGGGAAATGAAGTAGCCAGTACAAAGTCAAATAACCTCACCAGTTTCTCAATGCAACAAAAGATCAATGGCATCCCCCCTTGCTAAGTGAAAATTAGCAGCAGGACTTTGCACAGTGCAGATACTTTGAGAGGGGGAATTGTGTCATCGTTATATTTGGTATTTCTGCATGTTGGCACCTATCTTGAAAGCACAACAGCTGTTTACATTAGCTCTGTAAGTAATTTCCTGTATTTTATATTAGTTAATCATGATCTCCTGTGTGCAAAGGAGATCAATTTCCAAATGTAGACAAAGCAAGCAACCCTGAGAATTGTTTAAATTTAGGAGCTATTATCCATCTCTCAGAAATTAATGGTTTAGGAAAACAAGCTCAAAAACGGTTGCTTCCACTAAATTTGAAGCATGGATCAGGAAGATATACCTATCTCATAGAACTGGAAATCATACCCTCAAACCCTGCAAATATTAGATTAAATGAGATCAACCCAACTTTTGCCATGACCAAATCAAGATCATGCCTGCTTTTCATTTCTAAATTAAAAAAAGAACTATCAATGAAAGAACCACAGGATTGACTATACTTATGAGCAATGTAAAGCTACTAGCTTGTTTCACAAATATTCCCATATGAAAAGATGTGTTTGTGAATACTGGATCCTGGCACAAATTCCACATTGTTATCAGTCAGTGTTCATCTGATGCATTGTCTATGTGGGACCAGGTTGTGCCCTTGCCAGGGGATTATCTGTGATGTGCTAGGTGTTTTCTAGCTTTGATGTCTATGAGCCATTGAATTTAACTCTGACTTTCTGCTGAGAATTTTCATTTACCATTTCAATGTATTCTATTGCAGATACAATTAACATGCTATGTTGCACAGTATGTCAGAGAATATAATAAATTATACAGAGAAGTTGAGAGCAAAAAATAAAAAAATGGGTCCTGAGCTAACAATAAGGCGCAAATAAAAGCCAGTAGAGTAGAGAAGAGAGGAAACATAACTATAATAAAATAATACATCCTCTACCAAATAGAGAGACAGAGAAAATTCCAACCAGGTGTGTCTGATAGAGGTAATATATGTCCTGTTTGCAATGGAACAAAGACTATTTTCAGTTCTCATTCTGTTCTGGTATTACAATAATATCCTGTCGAATTAATTCATTTAATCCCTGGTTGAATGCTAACTCATCATTCAAGCTGTTCACAGTCTGTAGATTTCTGCAGTAGAATAAATTCAGCATAAGCCTTCCAGTGACATATATCTCACACTTTCTTTCTTGCTTTTACAGTTGCATTTCTGTACACACATATTAGTATCATTTCTCTTATATTTACTATTGTTTGTATTTTCTGAATATCACAATACAGCACTATACACTTCCCAAGGCAGGGGCTTCATATTTATCCAGCAAATCACTTAAGCACATGCTTAATTTAAAGCATGTGAGTAATTTGAATTATCTCAATCATTGCTTTTGTGGACGGGCGATATATCTGGAATACAGCATGAGCCTGCACATTTTATAGTCTTCTATTTCTATCATATGAGTGATTGATCCATTGAGTCATTATAAATTGTTTGCAATTATACTTGTCATTTTACAAGAATATATTGAAATTGAATCTGAGAGAACACCACAATGATATGTTCTGCTGCAGTAAGGGTGACCTGAAAAGGTAGAGGTTTTTCCATTTTCATTTTTACTAAGAAAACAGCGATCTGAGGCAAAAATCAGTCTTTTTGTTTGGGATTTTCCCCTCCACTTGTGAAAGCTGCTTCTTTCTTTCTGCAAAATAGCCAAGGAAAGAATGAAAAATGGTTTGTTTTTTATTTTATTTAAACAGACCTGTTGAAAAATCATTAATCACTGCAGAGGTTCTCCAAATATTCATTCTTCTCAGCATTGTGTAATGGAAAGATGCTCTTTCTTATGCAGCCACCTTTCCCACCAACACTCTCAAGGGCCTGATTGGCTCTGAGGAAAAGCTCCCTGGACTTTTGTTTAAGAATTGCTGTTTTCCTGGTTCATTTAGCTGTGAATTCCTTTTCTTTTTCTGGAGTACCAGTATTGATCTCTTGCAGTGTGAAGAGTAAGGTGCAGGAATAGGTAATGCCTTAAACAGAAGTCGCTCCTCTCCCCCACCCCTAGTATATTTTATTAAACAATTTAAGCAATGCACTGTAAGCCGAATACCTCCTAGGCTTGTTCAGAACAGACAGTATAGTCCAAAGTACTCGTGCCACTGGAAAAGGTAGGTGGTATAAAGATAGCAAAATACCTGCTCTAAGCAGAGGGAAGAGGTTATTTTTCTAAATGGTTTGATATATCTCTGCCATACACATGTGCCTCTCTTTTCAAAGGAGGCATAATCATTGCCAGTGTGCTTCATTGAGATGTCATTGTCCATTATACTGTGCTGTGTATAACAAAAGAAATACTCAAGTATATTGTTACAGTCCTCTTCAGAGCAGTTGCAGGGCCCTTGCTGATAAAGTCCTTTCTTTCTCCCCACCAGGAAGGAACCATGCTCTTTCATTGTTATTCACATCTGTGTGAGTATTTCAAAACCATTGTTGAAGTCAAAGGGATTCATGCCTGGCCAGAGAGATCCTGTGAAATGTTTGATGTGCTACTGTAGGAAACAGAAATTTCCTTCAGTTTCCTTGGATGGAAACTTAGGCTCTTTGTTCCCTAGAACTCTGACTCATGGGCTACTCTCTTCAAAAGAAATGTGGGCTTTTTGTGTTGTTTTTATATCAGGAAGAAACAGCTTTGCTTTGTTTATAAGTTTAATTCGTTGTTGTTACTAAAGGAGAAACTTTAAAGAACTTTTTCATGTAATAAATGCAAAAACATCCAGCATCTGTTTTCCTATCACTGGTAAATAGTTGCTTTTTAAATACTGAAATACTGCAAAGGAAGTGAGGTCTAGTGGTTAGAACAAGAAATTGGCTAGCAGTATGACCTGGTTTCATTCCTAGCTCTGTCTCTTGCCTATTGTGTGACTTTGAGCAAATCATTTATGGCTTGGTTAGAGTTGTAGGTGCTCAGTACTTCTGCAAATCTGACCCTCAACTGCCATGCCACAGTTTCCCTGGGTTTATAATGAATGTAAAACTTCCGCATGGAAATGGTGTGTAAAGCACAGTATTTTTAAAGCACTTTAAATGGAGATCTTCAGATAAAAGTTGATGTAGATGTGCAATGTAAATGATTATTACCAGACAGTAGGTTACATGGACCAGAGTCTAGTCAGATTATGTGAGGGTATCAAAGAGATCTCCCCTCTCCCCTGCCACTTACATCCCCGCATAGGATCTGGCCACAATCCCAATGTAGGGCTTAGTTCCTTCTCCCTCCTATTGTTCCCATGGGTGTTGGAGACATAGGGATGGTCAGCGGTGATGGGAGGGTGGTGTTATGCTGTTCCTTCTTGGAAGGTGGTGTAACAATCAAGCAGCTGGTGTGTGCTGCCTGTGAGATCCTAGGCAGCCAGGACTCTTCCGGGGGCTGCAGCCGGTGTCTGTTCCCTTCATGATCCCTGCTCCTGTGAGGGCACATTTACTTCACAGAATGAAAGCAAATGATAAATGACAGGTAACTTATCTGTAACCTGGCACTTATTGGGGGGCAAGCATGTATATATGTGAATGCCATAAGAGAACAGAAAAATATTGAAAGAAACAGCATGTCTGTAGTAACTGCATTTTCAGAACTGGTGTGTGAATTCATAAGTTTGTCAGTATTTAAGCTGAGTTTATCTATAAAATCTTAGGTTTGGTTAGTAGCTCATCTTCCTCTTTCTATTCCTTTATGTAGCTGTAAATAGATGGGCATGGTGAAAACTCTCCCCAGCTGTGTTGTCACTTGCGCTTTCATCTCAAGAGGCCTTTGGACCACCATATATTGGAGCCCTATTCTCTGGGTTCAGAAAAATACCTGGCAACAAGAGTGGCTTTAAGCACCTTGGGAACACCCATGTTTTACGCTGAACAAGGACCTCTTAGGGCCCACTGAGAGCAGCTCCAGAACGGATATAAGCTGTATAAGGTTTTATGGGGCATTGTACCAGTGCAGCGTAGCTGGAGCAAAGTGTGCTTTGGCCACCCCTTCTACTTCCCCCTGGGGCTTTGAAGGGCACTGGCTTATTGTCATCTCATCTGCTCTATTCCAGTCAGGGAGCCCTCTTGGAACAGGGCGATTCTAGGGCTGAGGTATTTCTACACCCTTTCCTGATATCATTATAACATGGCCCCAGTGTCGTGTAGAATCTGGCTCTGGATGCAAACTTCTCTTTATTTCTCCCTCTTTTTATGTTAAATGTTTACAGGACCTAGCACAGTGAGGCCCTGATCTCTGATATAGGTCTCTAGGCACGGTATAACTATTTAAGTTAGGGCTGTGGTTTTTTTTACTGATATAATTATACTGGTATAGCTCCTAGTGAAGTTGTAGTTATACCAGTATAAAGGAGCCTTATACTGAATATCTTATTCCCCTTTCCTTATGGGAATAAATTGTACCAGTATAAGCACCTTTGTTTCAATATGACTGCATCTACACTAAGGGGGGTCGGGGTTGTACCACTTTAATTATACTGATGTGGTTAAAGCAGTACAACTTTTGTGTGTAGACAAATTTAAGTCGATGCTTCAGATGAGAACTGTGCAAAATTGTCAGGCTTATTTATTGAGCATTTTGCAAGAAAAGACATATTTCTTAAACTTTTAAGGAACTTTTGAAAAGTCAAAAAGTTTTGTAAGGGAAAAAAACTCTTTTGCTTTTTAGGTTTAGGAAACCAAGAAAGTTTTCTGCTGCTGGGAATGGACTTTGTAGAGCTGGTCACCTTAAGATTAAAAAAAAGAAACCTGGCGGTAACAAGTTATGTCTTTCATGTTCCTCCCAGCTGCTAACCTTGTTATCCTGCAACTGTTGTAGCTTTTTGCTAAAGGTTTAAATCAAAAATTAATGGCTTTTGTCTTTTTTCCCCTAACCTCAGCTTCTTTCCAGCCTCCACAATATAATTTTCCATACATTTCAAAATAAATTGTATATAATGTATATTTTTATTTAAAGTTTTATGCTTAAATAGCTGACTTCTTTAAATTGGCCTTTGCCAATTCTCTGAGTCCTTCAAATTTACCTTTTATTTTCTAAGTTGATTTAAAAAAAAAGTTAAGTTGCACATTCATGTTATTATGATAATGGCAAAGATAAGATTTAAGACTCTCCAAACAGTTCTTTCTTTCTTTCTTTCTTTCTTTCTTTCTTTCTTTCTTTCTTTCTTTCTGCTTGAGTTTTCCAGACAACTTTCCATAGACGTATTTATTTATGGGCTTTTAAGAGAGATGATCACAACTCTGTTTACTCACTAATCATTGAATGAGAGGCATTGCTCAGTCCCTGCTGAGTAGGTTGAAATCTGAGCACTCAGCACTAATTAAAACTTTTCACTTGGTGATTATGTAAACTTAACTCTGTTGGTTCAGATTAAAGTGCTACATTCTGAAGTATGTGGGTAAAGTCTCCATTTATGTAACTATTTTAAAATAGGAAACACTGGTTTTCACAGCACAATGGTAACTAAACATTACATAGGCATTTCAGTTGCATGGTAAAACTCTCTCTTGCTTCTTCATGCAGCAGGTGGAGAAGTTTATGGCAGAAGTCTACAAAATCTCTAGGTTTCCTTGTTGTCATGTTTCATCTTGTTGTTATTTCCAAAGATATTGTTGACTTCTGATTACCATGAGACAGTGTGATGTTGACTGGATGTTAGAAGCCAAGTTGTACCAGAAGGGAAGACCAGGGGCATGTCACCACATACCTTGAATGACACATCAGATGTATGAAAACTTCATCTAGCTCATAGCCCATCTTTCATCTGTCCATCACTTTCTGCTTAGCTATTGTGGTTTGTTTACAGACAGTTCTGTTTCCTTAGGCTAGCTTGTTATCTGGATGGAAACATTCTCCCGTGAATGTAAACCCTGCACTCAACCACTTTCAAACTGCAGAGTCACTGACATCTGAGGTGCCATAAAATATATCAGCATGAAAGGGTGATACCTGGCTAACTTGTCCCTACGCATTGTTGATCTTAATGTTGAAGGATGGCATTTCTCAATACAGATTCCTTTGTGGGCTCCTTTAAAAGTTGCCTTTGAGCTGTTTAAAGTGTGCCTTGCATTGAATGGGAAATGCTGAGTGTTGAGTGTTTTGCAGGGTGAATGTGTTGGTCAACTCCTATCACTGCGTGCCAGCCGGGAGTTTTTATTCCCCAACACTTCAGCAATGCTGCCAAAGGAGATGTACTTGCTAAATAAGACTTTCCTATTTGCCACAGTGCATGCCAAATTGGATGTTGATGCATTGCAATTAACGTAGCAGGCAAGCAAAGTAATATCTTATATCATGTGTGATTTGTACGTTTGTCATTTCCTATAATGAGATGTAAAAAAGAAGCTTAAAACACTAACATTATCTTGTTTTAGTAAAGATACAATTATTTCCAAAGAGATCAGGGACCTACAAATAGGTGAAGGAATTAGTTGGGCTACCCCTCCAGGATGAGAGCAAAAGCACTATCTCTTATACAGATGCTCCCCGGGTTACGCAAGACCCGACTTACGCAAATTCGCACTTACAGAAAAAAGTTCCATAAGCCAGAAATAGGATTTTCGAGTTGCGGAAATTTTTGCGTAATGTATGGTATACGTTTCCGACTTACGCAAAATTTGAGTTATGCAAGGCTTTCCGGAATGGAACAATTGCGTAAGTTGGGGGGCGTCTGTATTTTGGTAAACCTGTTTGCCCCCTTTCAGAGTACAAACGCTGTTCTCTGCCTATAATAGCTGGTTATGTAACCGTACCTCTGTAATTAAACTGCAGAATTTATACCAAAAAGCCTGACATCTGCTGTACTAGAATGGAATAAGTATGTGAAAAAAGGGGAGGGTAGAGAGCACTTTTAGCACTGGTTCTGTTACATCCAGGCTGATGGTCACATCCAAAGATTTTATAAATTGATCCAGTATTTGGAATAGTCATAGATATTATAATTATTTGTATTACAGTAGTGCCTCTAGGCCAGGGCTTCATAATGTTAGGTGCTGTACGAACATGTAACAAAGGAATGAATACTCCTTATCCCAAAGATCGTACAATCTAAGTGTGACTATGTAGATAACAAGTGGATAAAACAAACAAATGGGGGAAGCACAAAGAATCAATGAGATGATCAAGTCAATGTAAATACAAACTGAAATGTCCCTCCTATGCTATACCCACTCTTGTGTGCTTTCATTATTGTCTTAACTGAGGACAATATCTTCATTTTCAGATGCTAAAACTCTGGCAGAGAGAATTCTCACACAAATTCTCATACAAATCTTGACTATCACAGGTAGACTTTATGTAGGCAGTTTAAATCAATGGGATTACTCAGGTGAGTAAAGACTACACAAGTCAGCAGGCTCTGGATCTGAAAGTCTTATTTGGTGGATTTAGGATTTTGTCCGCTCATGGACTGTGAGAGTGAGCGAAAGATGGATGTTGTGTCAAGCATCTTTTCAAAACAGGACAGATCCTGAAAAACTGCCTAGGAGAAATCTTGAGAATTCTACACCTTCCTTTCCTGCCCACCTTGCAGCTTTGTGTTGCAGTATTTTTTCTTCTGAAGAAAAATTGTACAAGAAGTGGATCTATTTTGACACATTCAAAGTCAATACTTTAAAGTTTTATTATACGTACCTCAAAAGAAGGTATGATTCTTGCAGGAGAATATATATGTATGAAACTCTGAACATAATATCCTAGCTGTACAGTGATTTCTTTCTCTTCTGCCACAATTCACCCTAAAACAGGGCTGATATAAGATTAAGAAAGAGAAAATCTGGAGGTGATGGGTTGAGTTTTTCATGGTCCACCCAGTCACTGGCTTGATTGTCCTAAAGTAGTTAGGGACTAAGAAATCAAGGGAGAAATTGAATCTGATGAAGTGGGTTTTAGCCCACGAACGCTTATGCCCAAATAAATTTGCCATAAGTACTCCTCGTTCTTTTTTCTCATTGTAATAGAAATTCTACATATAGCTGTGGTAGGGTAGATATGTTTTATGAGCATGAGTTTCAAATGAATATGTGTCACCTCAAACTAGACCATCATGCATGATTTACAAGCAATATATTTTGCAGAATAACTATTTTAAAATGTTTTAAAGAGTTTTAAACAGTTGCTAGGTATATTTTAAATACACTTTTCCCTTTGAAGGTTTCTTAGGACCATGAATCTAATTCTCCAGGTATTGGTGGTAGAAAGAAATGACCACTAATATTTGAGATCCCTCTTAAAGATAGATAAGCTATTTTAGAGTACCTATATGGACCACATTATCATAGTATTTCTGTTCCTCACAATCTTTAATGTTCAATGCCATGATAATGTTGTGATTTGTAAGATCAGGTATCTGAGGCTCTATCAGAGCTAAAAGCAAGTACTGTACTTATTGGAAACCCTAGAATTTTCCTTTTTCCAGTGTTTATCGCACCAATTTATAGCCCTGATGGGTCACAAACCATCAGACCTCAAACCTGCTACTAGTCTACGACTGTTTGTGGTATTGGTTAGAACATGAGGTCGATATCAGAATACCGTGTACAGTTGTGGTATAAAGATTTTTAAAAGAATGTTGAAAACTGGGGAACGTGCAGAAAAGAGCTGCAAAAATTGTCAGTGGGCTGGAGAAAATGCCTTACAGTGCTGAGATTTAAGGATCTCAATCCTGTAGCATTTATCAAAAAGAAGATTGAGGTGATTTAATTAGTGTATAAATACCTTCACAGGGAGGAAATACTAGGCTCTTTAATCTCATGGAGAAAGGTATAACAAGAACTAATGACTGGAAGCTGAAGCCAGACAAATTCAAACTGGAAATTAGGCACAAGCGTTCACAAGTGCTAGTGACTAATCATTGGCGAAAATTACCCAGAGAAGTGGTGGATTCTCTATCTCTTGAAGTCTTCAAATAAAGAAAAGGCCAACAAGTTTTTAGGGGTAGTTGGGTGAAATTTAATGGCCTGTGATATACAAGAGATCTAATTGCCCCTTCTGGCCTTAAACTCTATGAATCTAGCCCGTCCTGTGCCACAGGCAAAACTGATTTTGTAGGGAAATTTCCCATTTTGGGAGTAGGGAAGAATGAAAGTTTTGTGGCTGGTGATTTAACAAGTGGTTTCATAGGATTTCTATTTGTCTCCTGTGGAATGTAGCAAATTTAGCATAGAATTAAATGTGAATGAGGATTGAGAGGCAGATCTGAGAAGCTGCTAGGTATTTTGGTTCTGGGCTGGCTTTATTCGAATGAAGCTTACTTGGGATTCAAAGGCTGGCTTTGAGCCCATTCACCTTTAGGTCTTCAAAGGAACCTGAAGAAAGATGGTGAAAGAGAGAAAAGATTACCATAAATCATGGAAGAGGAGGATAAGCCACAGACCATCAAGTCTGCAATAGAGTGAGACATGTTACAGCTGTATCAGAAGTAAAGGAAAATCTGTTCTGGATTTTCAGTTTCCAAGCATGTAATGGTGGCCCACCAATCAAATATCTGAGGAAACCTCTTCAGTGCAGCATAGCTATGTGACCCTAATGGCACCTGGAATTTCCTCCAGGAGGCCATCTAGTACTGTACAGCTGGGGACTATGCTTCAAAGTGCAAGAAGTGATTAAATGGAGAGGAAAAACCACTGGAAAGAGGTCTGGTTCCCATGGGGCAGGAAATGAAAAAGAGGACCTCTGTAAGAAATTAATTACACATGTGCTTAGTGCTGCCCAATGTGAGTAGGTCTGTGGACTTTAGAGGCACTAACTATGGTATAAAGCTAGGCACATGCTAAGTTTTTGCAGGATCAAGGCCTAAATGAACTGTCTCATTGTGCAAATCAGTTCAGGTTGGGTCCTAAATTTTGCTATCAGAAATGAACATGCATTAAAGTAAAACATTAAAGCGGCTGTGATCCGTGCTCTGCATGCCAAATATTGATCTGTGTAGAAATGATATGGGAGAGTCAGTTCCCATCAAATTTCTTGACCAACCTTCTCTTTTCTCACCATTAATGGGAGGCGTCTGTTTAATCTGTCAGCTGGTGCTTAAAATCTTGGTTTTTTCATATCACTGAGCATATGGCAGTATGAGATAAATGATGGAGGCAATGTGATATTTTTTTAATAATACAAGAAACTGACCTCCTTTTAAAACACTTTGAGATCCATGGATGAAAAGCACTATATAAGAGCTAGGTATTATTCCATACATTGTTAATGAGGAAGTTGGTGAAAGTCCTATAGACCAGTGGTTCTCAACCAGGGATATGCCTATCCCTGTAGGACGCTGAGGTCTTCCAGGGGGTACATCAACTTATCTAGATATTTGCCTAGTTCTACAACAGGCTACATAAAAAGCACTAGTGAAGTCAGTACAAACTAAAATTTCATACCATGACTTGTTTATACTGCGGCATATACTATACAATGAACTGTAAGTACAATATTTATATTCCAATTGATTTATTTTATAATTATATGGTAAAAATGAGAAAATAAGCAATTTTTCAATAACAGTGAGCTGTGACACTTTCGTATTTGTATGTCTGATTTTGTAAGCAAGTCATTTTTAAATGAGGTGAAACTTGGGGGGCTATGCGAGACAAATCAGACTCCTGAAAGGGGTACAGTAGTCTGGAAAGGTGGAGAGCCACTGCTGTAGACTATTCATAAAAGACATATAGCGAATATGGTGATGTGGTTTTCAAGGCCTTATGTACACCAGTTAGGCCCTGATTCAGCAAAGCACTTAAGCACATGCTTGATTCCTATTGAAGTGAATGGAAATACATACTTAAAGTTAAGCACATGCTTTAGTGCTATGGTGCGTTTGGGCCTTAGAAGTCGTTGAGCATTGTATCATAACTCCCAGGGATCTTACCCCATTGTTTGGGTTGAATGTTCCCCATAGTACACAGGGCCTTGGTTTTTGTTAAGACTGTACTGCTTGCTACACACTTGTGTGTGGCTAGTCCTTGCTGAGATGTTGGGGTTTGGTCTGGCTTCCTTTCCAAAATGGACGGTTAATCATTTCTGTTAGCATTTCATTTGACATACAGAGAGTGTAAACCTGTATTTATTTTTTCTAGCTTTTGTTAACATTCAGTTGTCGCAGCCCTATGCTCTGTCATGGTGTCTGGATGGCCAATTGTCGGTCAGAAAGTCACATCGGTGCCGTGTGCAGCACCTTGGTGTCATCTGCAACACATTGGGGCCGTGTGACCATTCTCGAACCTTCCGCCTGGTCAATTGTGGGTCACATTGGTACCATGTGCTACAATTCCGGCGTGCCGTGTGCATAAGCTTAGCGTGCCGGGTGCAGTATCTGTTTACTCGGAGCCTGGTTGGTGTAGGAGCGGGGAACCAATTAGATGCTAGCACGAGCAAGGGTCTTCAGATAAAACTGTGTCCCTCGCCTAAATCAGCAGGAGTGTCCGCGTGTTAGCAGGAAGGCCTGATCACCCTTTCAGCCAGGATCTCCTCCAGATTTAGCCGGCTCGTGTCGTGTCATCTCGGATTACATCTCGTCATGTCTATACTGCTGGTCAGCTGCGCCTGGAGTGTGGTATGTACATATTAATTTTTTGTAGATATTCTGTTCGTTAGGCCCTTTTTCTTTATTACTTGGTACCAAATCTCATGTATAGTGTATAGAGGACGAATTGTTACAGTTTACTCAGTTCTGTATGTTTGTTCTGGTTTGTCAGTAAACAGTTGGTTGTAAATTATCTGATTCCTTGTTGTTAAGTGTACCTAGACTGTTTTATATTACTGCTCTGGTGATATTTTTGATGGTTACTTGTTCCTATTTCAATTGAATTTGTATTGTAGTTGGTAAAGGTGCTCCTCCCCAGTCCAAGTTGTAATTCATCCCCCATTAATACACGGCCACCTGTTTTTGAATTACAATCTGCCTCTGTCTCAATTTTCCTCTTCCACTCGAATCCTCATTCGAACCTGTATTGGTCTCGGACATCAGTGTGTAAAAATGACATGGTATACATCCATATGTGCTGCATAGCTACAGCATGGTGACTCATTCAGAACATGGATATGGCTCAGTAAAGTCTTGTGTTAATTAGAGACAGCAATCCAAAGAATACAAATTATTTCCATATTTTGCAGGTTGGGCCCCCGCCCCGCCCCCCAAATGCTATTATATGTACGTGTGCAGTGAAGGGTGTTGTTGCTATTAACAGTGTGATTATGAGAGGACAGTCTAATCCCTTTACCCACTTCACATCCCTAGCACGTAGATTGGAGCTGTTGTTCTCCTTACACTCTCTTCCTATAGAATAACTAGAGGGAGGGAACCCAGAGCAATACCTGAGCCTGTTGATATCATCATGCCGGTGCCAGGAGGTGTAAACAAATCCTCTCAGTCTGCCCTGCACTTAGTCTCTGAAAACAAGTAGAATTACAACACTGACTTGGGAACAATATTCATGTAGCAGTTTCAAAGGTGTTAATTATTAGTAACATAATTAAGTGGGGGGGGGGGAATTATTTTTACAAATGACTTTCAAGTTAGCACAGTCCCATTAACTCCACAAGTGACATTATTTAACTATAGAAGGCCATATTCTTCTATTCTCTATTATTCAACCTAAGTCAATGTAGTAGGCAGGAATATCGGTGTAGGGTAAGTTTTGGAGTTGGACACAAAAGGTTGCCCAGATCTGTGAACTTCTGTCCCTTGATCATTGGCTATTCTTCCAAGTGTACACATAGCAGCAGGAGTCCTCCAGGCCAGTCCTTAAAAACTGGCATTCGCTGAGTTCCATATTCTAGCTCTAATACTTCTGACACAGTTAAGTAACGTGTGACAACACACGGGTTGTGTCAACCAAGAATGAACAGCCAGTTTAGAATCCAGAAGCAGCAGTGTATAGTTCAGAACATTTTAAAATAAAATTGAGACCAGAATTGTTGTAATTTAGAACAATTGGACCAAGTTACCATAAATCAAAAATAGACATTTGTGTAACATAAATTGCAGCAACAAGCAGACAACTACAATTTCATTTTAAACTAGATACCAACAGGTCTACAACCAACAATTATGTAATAATCCATATTTAGAGATGTGGCCTACACTTGTTACAATTACGGGGGGTGGGGGGGATTGGTGTGTGGTTTTTTTTTTTTTTTTTTTAAATGGGTGATTTTTGTTTTTCTGTATGTTTCCCAGGCCTTTTACATTTGCACTGTTTACTTTCTAGGATTATTCAATCAACTTTCTTGGATTTTCTGAAAATATAGAAAATGAGAAGAGCACATGTGTACACACACACACACACACACACACACACACACACACACACCAGGACACCTAAAATTACACAAAAGCTGGAACCAACGTGAGTGATTGTGAGGGATGGGGAAGGGGGGCATATGGCTAAGGTAGAAGAAAACAACATATGTTTTTAGTATGCACTTAACATACAGTAAGTTTAGGCAACATCTGTTGTTTGTTTAAACAGCATATTTTCTTTTTGTAGGGGGAGGGGAGAGTCAATCTGTTTAAGGGAGACCTGCAAAGGAACAAATGGCGGGGGAGGGTGGTATCCTTTTTTTGTTTGTTTGTTTCTTTCTTTATGTTTAAGGCTTAAAAGGTCCTGCCCTCACCACCTCAGACTGTTTTCTGCTTGCCTTAGAAATACCAGGAATACAAAGTGTCATCCACCCTGTTTTTGTTGCAGGACTTTTTGGATGATTGAAAGAAGTATTGTCATCTTTAATCTGAAGGGGTAGCGTACGCTGAATCTTTAGCAAAGAGACCATTTCTCCTAGCTCTGTTAAATTCTGTTTTTATTTCTGTTTGTAATGTAGTACTCAGAGGCCCCAGAGTAGATCGGGGTCCTACAGGGCTGCCAGATGGCACGGCCCTCATTTGACACGCATGCATTTGGCAGCGTTGTAGCTCTCAGTATGAATCTCATACACTTGGTTGAGTTGTAGGCATTTGCCTGCAGTTCTGCCCTTTGGCTACTGGGGGACAGTGTTGAGCAGGTAGCCAGGTACCTCTTCGTGTGCTGCCCCTCTGCTGGATCCCACCCCAGGAACAGGAAGCAGAGAGGAATGGTGGGAACAGGGAGCCATCTGCCACTAGATCCACCCTGTCTTCCCCTTCACACATTCACCGACAGCTGCAGGTAAAGTGTCACGCAGCTCCTTGAAAGGCGGCACCTGTCTTCTCCGGCAGTAGCCTCTACGGCAGCCAGACACAGGAGCAGGAGGGTGGGCTCAGCCAGTAGCCCAGTGGCTCAGGATGCTCTTCTGTAGTACTTAGCTTCGCCACAAGGGCACATGCAGCTTAGCTTGTGGCACCACGGAAGGGGCATTTCCCCCTCGGTTTACCAGAGCCTGGGAGAATGAGGGAGTAAGAAGAAGAAAATAAAGCAGAAAATTCTGAAACAGAATGCAAAAAGGGAGGGGAAACAAGGCCAAAAGGACAAAAACAGCCTTAGAATGGAGAGAAACCGAAGGGACAGAGGGAAAGCCACATGCATCAGCTCCTCTGCTGGAACATGGAGGGAAACTGTGTCTGTAGCTGATCTGCCAATTCATTGCAAAGAAGGACTAAAACTATGAAAGGCACAGGGTTAGGAGTTATACTGCAGGCTAGTGCAGGTTTTTTATTTGTATTTTATTTTGCCTCTCTAATCATTCCATCTCGGCCATTAAGAAGCATTTTGATCCAAGAAAAAACGTGGTCTGATTACTCTACATCTATTTAGCATGAATGTGAAGCTTCACTTTTTAACCTGATGAGAATGGGCTCCCTCTATTATTCAGCCTAAGTTTCACTTGCATGTGAGAAACTGAATTGCTTCTTTTCCCATAGACTGTTTTCAAAAATGGGCCTCGTAAAGGCCATCCAAATTCCATGTTTGGATACACTGATCAGCAATTAGGCAGACATGGAACCCCCACGCACATGCTTCTGATCTGGGGAGAGGATGAGAGAACAAACAACATGTGACAGATGTGTTGTCATGTGGCTTATCGCACTATTGGAAGGCACTCAAATACTACCGTGATGAGTGTGATATAAGAACCTATATACAATAGAAACCTTTCTGGATGCTGATTTAAGCATGCTAGTGCATGAGTGGGATGTGTTTGAATGGTGCCTGTTTGAACATTGGGTTGGCTGTACTGAACCTGACAATAAATATGCAAAAATGATAATGGCTGCTCATTATTTTTGTTGAGGAGCTTTACAGAGGAGGTGTAAGAAATATAGCTGGACAATTTGATAGATTTTATAATTGTAACCGAACACTCCTTTTTTAACTACTCATTCAATGTACTAAGTCCTCTAGTTGGAGCCATTTTGATTCCTAGAAATAAGAATGCATAATGTAATTTACAAGTGGAAGAAGCAATTTTATCTACTTACATCTCTAAATATATGTGTACATACTGGAAGCAACGGTTACATTATAATTAGAGTAACATGAGAGACCAGGAGTTCAAATTTACAAATATACATCCCACATCCAGAAAACTCTCCAAAACTGCTTCTCTTTTTATAGTGTGACTGATGGGAATGTCAGGATTTTATGTCTGAAACAAAATAGCATCAGTAGAGTAACATTTTCATCTATATACAAGACCCTGGTTACTTTAACTTTAGCATGATCACAACTGCAAGGGGACTGAAGCAGGAATCTTAAATACATGGACAAGGAGGGGAAAGGATTAAACTAAACTTGCACATTCTTGCTTATTAGAATTATTAGATCCCTTCCATTACTGTTTTATGCTCTGTATTAGCTGTATGTAAATGATTATTATTGCACATTAATAGTTGCTCATATAAGAAGCTTAGAGGCAGAGAATGGGGACAGTCCTGCCCTAGAGCCTCTTGTTTTCTTAGAGGGAGGATTTTGTTTTTTTGGTGATCACACATGCTTGCAGATTATTGCAGAAAGTCTTAATCCATTTTGTGAAGCTTGTGTCAAAGCCCATCCATCCCAGCACTGCCTAAAGAAAATTCCATTCTACATGATCAAATGCCTTTTTGGCATGAATTGTTGGAACTGATGCACATTCAGGAGAGTCCTCTATTTATTCACATATTACCAACTGGTTATGGCACCGGTTAGTCTGTGGATGTTCCATTAAGGGAAAAAGTCTGAGTTAAATGATAAAATTGGAAATAACTCTTTCAAGGAAATTTAGCAAAGATAAGTGAAGAAACATGGTGGCCCCTCTGCAAAAAGATAGTAAATAGCATACTTCTGCGTAGTCAACTCATCTGATTTTGGGGATACAGTCTGACTTTGCTTATCAGGCAAAGCTCCTGTCCACCTCAACTGAGATTTTGTTTGGTTGAGGATTGCAACTATTTCAGAGTCAATTTTCACATTACTGATTTTACCAGATAAAGTTTTCCTGATTGATTCTTTCATGAACTTTAACTTCATTAATTATTATTATTGTTGTTGTTTTGTTTATTATACCCTTTATTGCTGGGATTTGTAACTTGGTCCATGCATGCAAAACAATGACTCAGAGAAAACAGGTAAAATAGCTTAAACAAAAATATTTATTATAAATGAATAAATACCAATTACAATATCTTAAATTTCAAAACATATTGACTGTGGCTTCTGAAGGTTTTACTGGAGTCAAATTTCCTCCCCTCTATCCTCTTTAAGCTCCTGCCAGAAGAAAAGCTATTAGCGTCTGCTGTAGAGATTTCATATGGCGGACTATCCACATTGCCTCACTGCCTGAGAACTAGTGATTGTTTACTTGCATCTCCTCAGATTAGCCCCAGTTGGGCTGGCATGGTCCTGATAGTAACCCATTCACAAGACGCTCACTGATTCAGTTCCTTGCTTGGAGCAAATGGGAAGAGGAACAACGGCTTCCTTCTGGCTCACATTAGGTAAGAACGTCTGCTTTCATGAGCTGTGGAAGGAAAGAGAGAAATTTGAATGAATTAAAGTTAATCTTGCATTGGGAGATGTTAATACTTCCCAGTACCTTTAGCTGAACTGCAGCCATGCTGCACTATGCAGTTAATCAGTTAACCTATTCATCAGGGAATGAAAGAGGAAAGAATGGCTTCTTTTCTGCTCTGGGGAGGGTTGTAAAGTTAGCATGTTACATCAATTAAAAGAAATGAGAGGGGAAAAAAGAACTGCCTTTCTTAACTCCATCCATATCACCCCCACACACGAGAGGAATTCCCAGCACAGAGTGGGGAGCTGAGTGTTGAAAGAGAGCATCCTTGAACTATGGATGATATGGCTGAGGGGGAGCAAGAGAGATTATTTTACTAACCGCTAGTATTAAATGGGTGTTCCTAGGAAAAATAGATTTCTTGTAAAGCCTTCTTCCCATTATGGGAGAAACCAAGCAGGCAAAATCCTGTCTTAAAACTAGCTGCTACTACTATTATAGGCAGGGGATTCTTTTCTGAAACCCATGTTATAAAAACATGTGTGATGGAGATTAGGGGTACTACCACATCCCTGATGGGGAATTAACTACAACTCCACCCCCTCTTTCCCCTTGTTCTGGGGAAGGTCTACGAGAGTGGTTGCTTGGGAGCTCCAAGGGGGAGACTGCCTTTGAAGGTATGCCTACACGCAGGCTGGAGGAGTAGTTTCCAGCTCAGACATACCTGCGCTAGCTCCAATTGAGCTAGCACACTAAAAATTGAAGTTTAGCTGCTACAGTACAAGTGGTGGGATGGGCTAGCTTCCTTGAGTATGATCCCATCCGAAATCCCAGTCATGTAGTCAGGGCGGCGAGCTTCTCCCACTGCTGCAGCAGCACTTCTATTTTTAGCATGCTAGTTCAATCACAGCTAGCACAGGTATGTCTGCTAGAGCTGGAAATTACATGTCTAGCTCTAGTGTAGACGTGCCCTGAGATAGTCAGGCTCCCAGAATTGTAGGACAAGGTTGACCCATTAGCTTGTGGTGCTTTCCTTGGTATACTGAGTTGTCTTATTTTCTTGTTGTAAAGACCATACTCTAACCCTCAAGAATGAATATGGAGCAACAGACTGTGCTGGCTTAGACTGTCTTTTGTTGCTGAACCATTCCACCAGCTTACACCAAATTGCAATAGAGAGACGACTGTGGTATGTGCTGAGAACAGTACAGAGATTTCAATAGTCACTGAGTGACATTCTGCACTCCACTTTCACCCTATGGAAATCAAAGGAGTTGTGCTACAGCTGAGGGTAGCATTTGGCCCAAGATTTTATACCATTGTTTGTTTGTTTTATTTTTTGCATAAAGAGCCTGATTTTCAGAAGTGCTGAGTACTCACAGCTCCATTTGATCTCAGTGGGTGTTCACTTCTGGAAATCAGGTCCTTAGTTCACAGGTACGTATCAAATTCCAGAATAGTAAAAAGGTCTTAGACCAGATCCTTATAGGTCTTTAGGTACCTAACTCCCATGGAAATAGCTTTGAGGATCTGGGCCTTGGAGACCTTTACAAAGTACTGCTTCTAGGGGTTTGTCTACAAAGTGGGGTGGTGTGCACTATGGGGGTGTGATATCTGAAGTGCACTAACATGTTGCACATTAGTTAGTCCATGCAGACCCTGCTGGTGTGTGTTAAATATTCCCTAGTGCACTTTAACATAGTGTTGTTTGAAACTTTAGATAACCTCTCCTTCCACTCCCCGCCCCCGCCCAGTGTGCATTACCCTTCCATGTAGACAAATCCAGGAAGACAATACCACCAGGAGAAGTGTCATGTAATGATCTAATCTGGATTGGCTGATGATGTGATACACTCTACTAATAATTGACTTTGGTGTTGTTTTCTAATATAATATAATGCAACATGACTAAACACGAAGGTTCATTCAATTGCTAAACCTATCTGCACATGCATGCACATGGTGGATCTGAATGTAAAACGTGTTTGGAGGCTCCCTTTTGCCCTCTTCAAGAATTGTCTCAAACTAGGCTTAATATCCCCATGCTTAGTCACAAATGTGAGGACTAATTGTAATTCTCTCTTGCTATTCTGAGATAAAAACGCTAATGTTAAATGCCATTCATGAGCTTGCTTATTCTAGCAGTGTAACATAAAACAGCCGTTGAAAAAATGTCTTGCGAATAATGTTTCAAATGTACAGTGAAAGTCATTATTTCAATGGGGATCTGGGAACCATCATTACAGCATATGTGATAAGAGTTAAGCACTAAGAAAGTAGAAAAATGAGGAACAAAATATGAAACAACACACACTGCTGTTACTGGAACACATAATCTGAAGTGCAAATCCAAAGAGCTAACACTCACCCAATGTGTGAAAAAGTTTAGCCGTTGTATTGGCGAAACTAGAGGGGGGAAATTGGCTTTCAGTGTAGAATTGAATCACTGCTAATTTTGCTGAAAACATTCTCTGTGTTACAGATAGGAGAGTAGCTGGTGCACCTTCATCATTAAACTTCTACGGGGGAGTCCTTTTGTGGTGGAATTCTCTGCATTTCCTGTCTCTTTCTATGCTTTATTAATCAAAGCAAGGAATTGTGCTAATAGCTCATGGGTTTTCCTTTTGCACTAGTAGTTGGACTGGGATTCACTCATGTCTAACTTCCAAAGGTTGAAATAGTTTGGGATTTGTTTATTTATTTATTTTAATTTTCTGTGTGAAATCTACGGCCAAAACGCACCCATGAGAATACTCAAACTCTGAGATATGAGCACCAGCTGCAATTCTTAATATTTTCAGCCTTTTTTACAAGTTTAATAAATTTGTTCTTTGCAAAGAAGCCTCTTTTGCTTGCTGGATATCATGTGCTCAGCTGAATCAATTGCCATAAAGGGCTATCAGTGAGCCATCTTCAGTCTGCTCAAAACTAATATAGTGGCTTCCATTAAAATTATCAGTAGGTAATGCACTCTGGAATCTGTCTCTTTTCTTTTGCTCTCAAATGCAAATCTGCCTATCATTGAGAAATAGCAATATTTTGCACTCATTTGGTGCTTTTCTTCTAAGAATCTCAAACTGCAACACATAATAATTTACTTGAAAGTAAAAAAGTGGAAGGTATTCTGTATTTGATTAGACATGCACACACAGTAACTCACTTGAGACAGTAATGCAAACTGATCCCTGTGGGTGGAACCCACACGGATCAGCTGGTGGGACTGTGACCTAGCTTTGGAACATTTGGAACCTTTCATCAAGGAAGGGAAGACCTCAACTGGACCAAATTTTTAAACAAATGGCTGTTTTGGTTATGAAGGCAATAAGCCTAAGGAGGAGGATCTGCAGGTGTGGAAGACAAATTTCACTCCACAGCAGTGCCCTACTAGTTCTTTGATCTCCTTATATGGAATTAAAGCTCTCTGGGAATGAGAAAGCTCAATAGCATTTAAGCTTTGTCTATACTAGGATCAGGATTTTCATGTGCTCAGCACCCACAACTGGAACAAGACTTTCAATAGAGCTCAACAACCCAACATACAGAACTTTTGAAAAATCTAGCTAGAAACTTTTGGTGCCTCAATAGGACCTGAGTTCTTATGAAAAATCCACCTTTAAGGTTTTTTTCAGACATACAAGTCTCAAAAGGTATAATTCCACAGAAGGTGGTATTAATGGAATTTGTAGTGAAGAGAATGCTGAGGAGGAGGTTGGGTTAGAGGAGGCGGTAGTAACACCTGGACATGGTCTACAATACAGCCTCCTTCTGTGGAACTACATCTGTAGGAATTGTGGTAAAAAAAAAATGCTGATGTAAACATAATCTACAGATGAACTAGTTTGGATAGAACTAAATCTGACTCAATTATTGCCCCAGACTCCATCCAAGCCTTAACATCTTTTGGAAGTTTGAAAAAAAATTCAGAGAACTTTTAGTAGTTGTTTACATTATTAAATTCCTGTGCCCCTTTTGTGTTGCTGGGATTTGGCCAAATTTGGTCAGTAAGTAGGAAAGAAAAACAGTGAATTTTTCCATTTTTCATCAGAAAAGCGTTTAGTCTAAAAATTTCCAAGCAGCTTTTGTTCAGGCTTTAAGGAAGGCTGTGAGATTTCTGAACTGACCAGAAGCAGGAATTCCCTGGGAAGTAAATAGGGAAGATCTCCAGTTTTGCAGGTTTGGTGAGTATGGATACAGTTTGGACAAGGAGCTGAACTTCTAGGGTCTTATCCCATTAGGTACTTAAACACCCTTAACTCATATTGATCTAATTCTTGGCACGTCACATACTTGGGGGGCATAAGTAAATATCCAGACTGACCTGAACCTATTTGAGACACTCCAGTTATTAACATAAATGACTTGTAGTGCACATCTTGCTGAGCAGCTGAAGAAAATGGTTCCAAGGCCTAGATAAGCCTGCTGATGAATAACTTGGTCGGATGATGTAACTAGATTGACAACTTTCCACTGTTTATGTGATTCTCCATGTGATGAAGGCTGGTTTATTTTTGAGTTTTGTTTTCTGCTGGAAAAGGCTGTTAGCTAGAATTCCACTTTCAAGGGGTTGGAAGTTTCTTTTTGTTTTTAAGATATAATGAGGACTTTGTGCTGGAAGCCTGCAGCAATCCTGTTCTATTGTGATTAATGTCACTGTATAATTCTGACAAGCTGAAGCTCTCCCAGGGTGCTCATTCATCACGGAGCTCTCTATAGCTCTTATTTATTTATTGAACAACATGTAAGCACAGTTCTTTTTTTTGTTTAATGTATCAGCATTTCAGTGTATGTGGACTTCAAGGTTTCAGTTTTGTTGACAATAATGAGATCATCCAGACAATTATCGTTTGATTTTTTCACTTCACTAGTGAGGAAGATTAAAGAAAAGTTAAGGAGCTTTGTCTGTTTCCTGTTATCCATTTACTGAGGGGGGGAAAACCCTGACTGTTTAAAATGTATAAATTATGAGACTTTTAGATTCCACTCAACCAGCATATGAGGAGATTCTGTATTCCATTTGTTTGTTGGAGTTTTGAATGAATCAAGCTGTCTTGAGTGCTTGATTCAACTGAACTTGTTTCTCCACATAAATAGAAGGTATGACTTGGGGGCCAAGATGTGCCCAAGGAATATACATAACATAAGGGTAGCTGTCCAGTCCACACAAAGTGAAATTCATCACAGTACAAAGATCCTACATCACAAGGCACTGTGCCTAACATAACCTTTATGTTAAGGGCATACAGCTTTATGCAGGCTCTCTGCACTGGTGTGAATTTCAGTCAAAGCATAAAAATGGATAGCAAATTGAAGATTGCATGTGCAGACGCACAGTGTCATGGTGTCAGGAAGGTGTTGTTGATGCAAGTCACATTGCTTGACATACTTAAATAGCATGATGATAATAAGAACCTGAAGAGAAAGGACTTCTCATATAGCAGTGAGAGTGTACCTACAATATGGTATGCTGCTCTACACACCTTAAAATCAAGAACATTTTGTCAAATCAGAGAAAATTCAGAGAAGAACCAAAAACATGATTAAAGAGCATTACAAAAAGAACTAGATGTGCATAGCTTGGCTATACAATGACTAACTGCCTACAACTAATTGGAAGGTATTAATGTAAAGGAAGGAGAATAAGTGTTCACAGTGTTACAAGGACTTGTAACTAGGAGTAGTTGGATGAAAATAATCAAACAAAAATTTTGGCTTGAAAATGTCCAGACAATGGGCCATATGTTCCCTTGTGGTATTAAAACGTATGAAGGGGAACAAAATAATCTGAAAGCCATGTGGCTTTTGAAGTACAGCTGTTGTTCCACATTCTCTCCCCTGCCCTGCGAAACTAGGGGCCACAGACAGGTTGCTGAAGTGTGCATTTACAATCAACACAAGCATGAGAAAAGCCAGGAAATCATTAGTTAAGCCTTTGCCCAACCCTTGAAATCATGGTTATAGTTTGTACCTCTGCCAAATAACCTCACCCATATCTACTACTCAGGTGATTCCTCTCTCCATCCAAACTTTAACTCCACCACTTGGAGGGTGTTCAAAAATGGATGGGTTTGGATTGTTAGAAATGTTGACTGGTGTTTGTTAGTAAATGATTAGCGTATGGTGCAGCCTTTCAGTTAATGATGGTTATGTTCAGGTGTGTTGTACGGAATGATGGGAAGGAATTGTCGGTGTTCGTTTTTTTGTTTTTAAATGGGAATGGTTTGTATTAGTGCTCACCATTCTTTTGTAGTAGTGTTAACTTAAGTGATATTGAATAAGTATGGCAGCTTCCTGCCCCTTCCCCCTCAATAGCTGATGCTTGTGGCCAAGAGTAAGGTTGCACGTTTTGTGGGGCGGGGAAGACAGAAGGCCTATACATTCTGGTTTAATATATAAGAATGGCCATAGTGGGTCAGGCCAAAAGTCCATGTAGCCCAGTATCCTATCTTCCAACTGTGGCCAATGCCAGGTGCCCCAGAGGAAATGAACAGAACAGGTAATCATCAAGTGATCCATCCCTGTTGCCCATTCCCAGCTTCTGGCAAACGGAGGCTAGGGACATCATCCCTGCCCTTCCTGGCTAATAGCCATTGATGGACCTATCCTCCATGAATTTATCTAGTCCTTTTTTGAACCCTGTTATAGTCTTGGCCTTCACAACATCCTCTGGCAAGGAATTCCACAGGTTGACTGTGCGTTGTGTGAAAAAATACTTCCTTTTGTTTGTTTTAAACCTGCTGCCTATTAATTTCATTTGGTGACCCCCTAGTTCTTGTGTTATGAGGAGTAAATAATACTTTCTCCACACCAGTCATGATTTTATAGACCTCTAACATATCTCCCCTTAGTCGTCTCTTTTCCAAGCTGAAAAGTCCCACTCTTATTAATCTCTCTTCATACGGAAGCCATTCTATACCCCTAATCATTTTTGTTGCCCTTTTCTGAACCTTTTCCAATTCCAATACATCTTTTTTGAGATGGGGCAACCACATCTCCACGCAGTATTCAAGATGTGGGCAGACCATGGATTTATATAGAGGCAATATGATATTTTCTGTCTTATTATCTATCCCTTTCTTGATGATTCCCAACATTCTGTTCACTTTTTTGACTGCCGCTGCACATTGAGTGGATGATTTCAGAGAACTATCCACAATGACTCTAAGATCTTTCTTGAGTGGTAACAGCTAATTTAGACCCCATCATTGTATATGTATAGTTAGGATTATGTTTTCCAATGTGCATTACTTTGCATTTATCAACATTAAATTTCATCTGCCAGTTTGTTGTCCAGTCACCCAGTTGTGTGAGATCCTTTTGTAGCTCTTTGCAGTCTGCTTGGGATTTACCTATCTTGAGTAGGTTTGTATCATCTGCCAATTTTGCCACCTCAATGTTTACCCCTTTTCCAAATAATTTATACATATGTTGAATAGTACTGGTCCCAGTACAGACTGCTGGGGACACCACTCTCCATTCTGAAAACTGACCATTTATTCCTACTTTTTGTTTCCTGTATTTTAACCAGTTACCAATCCATGTGAGAACCTTCCTTCTTATCCCATGACAGCTTACTTTGCTTAAGAGCCTTTGGTGAGGGACCTTGCCAAAGGCTTTCTGAAAATCTAAGTACACTATATCCACTGGATCCCCCTTGTCCACATGCTTGATGACCCCCTCAAAGAATTCTAGTAAATTAGTGAGGCATGATTTCCCTTTACAAAAACTATGTTGACTCTTCCCCCAAAAATTATTTTAAACTATGTGTCTAACAATTTTGTTCTTTACTATAGTTTCAACCAGTTTGCCCGGTACCGAAGTCAGGCTTACTGGCCTGTAATTGCTGGGATCCCTTCTGGAGCCCTTTAAAAAAATTGGCATCACATTAGCTATCCTCCAGTCATTTGGTACAGAAGCTGGTTTAAATGATAGGTTACAAACTACAGTTAGTTGTTCTGCAATTTCACATTTGAGTTCTTTCAGAACTCTTGGGTGAATACCATCTGGTCCTGGGACCTCAATCTGGGACAGTTCTTCAGATTTGTCACCTAAAAAGAATGGCTCAAGTTTGAAAATCTCCCTCACATCCTCAGCCATGAAGAATTTGTTTAGTTTCTTCACAATGGCCTTATTGTCCTTGAGTGCTTCTTTAGCATTTCGATCATCCAGTGGCCACACTGGTTGTTTAGCAGGCTTCCTGCTTCTGATGTACTTAACAAAAAAATTGCTATTACTTTTTGAGTCTTTGGCTAGTTGTTCTTCAAATTCTTTTTGGCCTTCCTAGTTATATTTGTACACTTCATTTGCCAGAGTTTGCGCTCCTTTTATTTTCCTCACTAGGATTTAACTTCCACTTTTTAAAGGATGCCTTTTTTAGAAGTCTCACTGCTTCTTTTACTTTGTTGTTTAGCCACGGTGGCACTTTTTTGGTTCTCTTACTGTGTTGTTTAATTTGTGGTTTACATTTAAATTGAGCCTTTATGTGTGATGTGGCAAAGGGAAAATTTATTATTTCAGGGTGGTGACTTAGTGATTTCCTGGCTATTCTATCATTGTGGTGTTGATACAAGCATGTGAGCAACGTTAACATGCTTTTAACAAAGTTTTCTGTTTGGGGGCATTTCCCAGGTTTTTTAGCAAGTCTTTACCAATGTTGGTAATCACACACATAACTGTCACTGTTGATAGGGATTGTATGTCCCCTTGCTGAGCACTGATGTCCCCTGTGCTACCACAGCTGCAGTCTTTCCTCCTGGCTCCCCATACGTGGCCTAGAAAGTCTCCCTTGCTTCCGTCCCATACACTCTGCACCCTAAACCTCTCAGAATCTCAGCCCTCAATGTCCACTCACATCCCTTCCCCACCATACTCCATTACTCTATCCAGTCACCTTTTAAATTATTGTATATTAAAGTGGGAGGGGGTAGGAAGATGGAGAGACTTGCAGCTGAAGGTGACTCAGGAGCATGGTTAGCAACTTCTTCTTGTGCCCAATTTCCTGTGGCAGGCTGGCAGCACTGGGGAAGCAGCTAACAGAACTTAATGGTCCCATCGGCTACTGTTGACTTAGCTCAGTTGGGCTCTCCTGAAAGACTGTGTGTTTATTTTTAACATTTCAAAAGAGACTGAGAAGTTCTCTCTGTAAAGTTTGTAGGGACTATGTTGTTTAGCTAGAAGAATCCAAAGAAAATGGAGAGGGGGAAAAAACAGCAGCAGGGGGCATTAGTAAATGTTTTCTTTGCACAAATTAGATATTTTACTAAAAGATGACAAAAAAATTGTCCTATTAATGTTATTGTGCCATATTTGGGGACTTAATTTTACTAAAAGATGACAAAAAAATTGTCCTATTAATGTTATTGTGCCATATTTGGGGACTTAATCCAATCATTTAAGTGTTAAAGAAGGACTGAAATTCATAATAAAGGGCTAGTAAGCATAATATATACCACACCCCCTTTTTTTTTTCTATTTGCATTTGTGGGTACATTTTTAGATTTGGACAACTCTTCATCTCTTTGCCTCTGTAACTGGTTTTGAAACACTGTCAACACCTTTCCAGCAAGTGCTAGGTCTAAACTTCATTCTCTATAAATGTACTAAAACATCTCTAAATCTTAGCTTGCTAGGAGCAGTTGTGATCTGTTATGTCTCCATTGTATATATGAAAGAGTCCAGAATATATGGCTTTAAAGGTTTCTAAAACTAAATCTACATTTTTCCATTGGAATGCTTATGCTATATTAGGGTCAAATTCTCTGCTGGTATAAAATTGGTATGGATCCTCTGACTTTAATGGACATGTTCAGGATGGGTCCTATGCCTTTCTATATGGTTGTACAGTACGTCGCATATTCTGGGCACTACTGGATATAAATAATAATTGTAATTATTCAATTTTTTAAACAGTTAAGAATCTGTGATTAGTGTGAGGACTTCTTGTACCAACATAACTAAGTAAATAGCACCACTTTTAAGAAAGACCTAGTGGTTTGCCTTTTATAACATTCAGTTTATTAATGTAAAAACCAAACTAGCTAATGAAAGAAATCCCCTACCAAAGCTAGATTAAAATAACATCAAAGGTAGAAAAGCAAGGGAATTCAGTATTATCTCTGAGCCTCTCCTTCCTGCTGTGTATCTAGATATTGCAGGAGCCTCCTAACCTTGATTAGTTTAGACACCAAAGTACTGTAGATCAACTCTCACAATTACCATTGACATCAAAGCAAATTCCATATGCAGAGGAAGGATAGTATATGGTCCTAAATGGGCTCCAGTCCAGCGGATCAGTGCAGCCTCACTGGGGAACTTCTAGTTGAACTGAGGGCATGTCTACATAAGGACACTCAGGAAAGTTAAGACAAATTAACTAAGTAACTTTAAAGGATAAGCTATAGCAAACCAAAGCCACTTTACTTCTGAATGAGAACATTCACATAGGGGTTGAATGCACTTTAACTTCACACATTAATTAATTCATCATAACTTTGCTGAGTATCCCTGTGTAGACAAGCCATGAGTTAACTTGCTTTTGTGGTTTGTGGTCCAACCCTTAGCATTTAATAATAGCATATCAAATATTTTTAGCTATAATTTTCTACAAAAGTCAAACACAGCACCACACAGACAAGGGAATGGGACTCAAGTTTGATAAAACTGGAATCATGGAATGTTACCTTATAACCATAGGTTTAGAAGGGACGCAAGGGTCTTCTAGTGTCCCCTGCCAAGATGAAGAAATTGTTGTGTCAAACTATCCAAGATAGGTGGCTATTCAGCCTCCTTTTGAAAACCTCCAGTGAAGGAGCTTCCATGACCTCTCTAGGCAGTCGGTTCCATTGTCCTACAGTTCTTACAGTTAGGAAGTTTTTCCTGAGATTTAATTTGTTTGCTATACTGCAGTTTTAACCCATTGCTCTTGTCCTGCCTTCTGTGGCAAGACAGAATAATTTTTTTTTTATTTTTTTTTTATGGCAGCCTTTCAAGTATTTGAAGACCATTATCATATCCTCCCTTTATGTCCTCTTTTCCAAACTAAACATACCCAATTTCTTCAGCTATTGCTCATATGGCTTGCATTCCATCCCTTTGATCATCTTTGTCACGTTCCTCTGGATCTTTTCCAGTTTCTCTACATCCTTTCTATACTTTGGTGACTTTCACTGAATGTCTAACAAATTTTTTGTGCATTATTTTTCACTTTTAAAAAATTATTATTGTATTATAATTATTTTTAGTGTTTTTAAAATTATTTTAGTTTTTGGTTAGCCACTCTGTAACGTTTTGAATACAGGTGATCCCATGTTGTCATGTGGTGTTTTCCTGACTCCATGACTGGATGAGTGTGCATATGAATACTCAATACATTCATTCCAGCTCTGTATCAATGTAGTTGGGAAATTTTTGGTAACTGAAACATTTTGGTTTTCAGAAGCCAGGAAATAATTTGTAAATTGCAAAATATTTCTGTTTTGAAAACTTCAAAATGAAAACATGTTTTACATTTGCAAAATTTTTCACAGAAAAGAAAGATAAACTTCAACCAGCTCTAGTGATGAGGTTGAATGTTCCAGTTTGAACTTGAAATGGGTAAAGAATGAATGGCTACATAATTAAAAAACACAAATCATGACAAATATGAGAAATTTATAAAGAAACCTTTACCATAAAATACTTTTTTATGTAGAGAATATCATTTTACTTAGTAAGTGTGTGAATTTCTCCATTATCTGTAAGTAAACACTTCTCATGCAATATGCAATGTAGACTTTTCCATTTTCCCCCTTTATACTCTGGCTTCATGCCTGATATTTTAAAATAGACGTAGGTGTAAGACTTAATCTTCAGACATCTTTATCAGTTTAACTCTGTAGCTACCAATAAGTATTCTCTTGTACCATCTGAAGCCTGTTCACTACAGGGTACAATTCACCAAAGTCTTAAGGGCCAAGAGAAGAAGTATGTCCTACCTATATCTCACTTGAGCCCTGTTTTGAAGATTTAAGTGGGACATAACCCTTGTGCTGACTGTCTCCATTGGGGTGAATTTCAAATTGCCGTGAACTGTGCATATGTACTTTCATTGTAAGCACTTACAAGTATTTCACCAATGCTTTTATTAATACATACACTGAGACTATCAGTCTAGGCAATGAGCAGAGACCATCAAAAAGTGGAAAAATAAATTAGCAGGGGGAAAAAGTTATATTTGAAAGTTGTTCCCATTGCACTAGGTTCCAGATGCATTTATTTTCTGTGAATTTCACTATATTTTCTGCAATATTTTAATAGAAAGCTTATCAAAGCCTTTATCAAACTTATTTTAAAAATCAGTACAAAATGACTAGTTATTGAAAACTGGAGTTGAAATAATTTTTTGCCAAAAAAATGCAGATTTGGATTTAACTGAAACAATTTATGACTTTGAAAAGAACTGAAAAAAAAATCAGAAATGCTGAAAGAAACTAACATTTCTAAAATGAAACAATTTTGTTTTAGAATTTCCCTCAATTTGTTTAAAATTTTTTTAAAAATATTTTAAAAATTTCAAGATCAAAGCAAACATTTCAGTCAACATGAAACTAAAGTTTATTCAAGACTTTGAAAATTTTCAAACACTTTTTTGTTTTGAGTCACCCAAATGAATTTCTTTTACCGACCCCTGACCTGAATATTCATTTATTCCAACAGCCCCACTGAAAGCCACCTTTTCTTACTGAAAACTGAGATGTTAGTAAATTAATTTTTTTTCTAATTTTGAAAACAATATCAAAATGATGTTGCTGTAAGTCTCGTGAAAAACAGAACATTTTGATAGTCAACAATTTTTGTGACAAGATTAATTTTCAAAAAAGCCCATTTCTTGACACAGCCCACTCAACCCCACAAAAACTTTGTATGAAAAATTTTATCCAGCTCTATTAATGAGTTCAGATAAATTCAAAAGACTGGTGTTCAGAGGGATATACCTTTGCAGCACCTAAGTGCCATTTCATGTCTGAGTTAGCTTACTCACCATCTAACATTGGTTTTGTAGCAGAGAAACTATTATGTATCACTGCAAAAAATGACTACACTGCACACAAAGCATTTTCACTTTCAAGTTTTTATGTCAGGTTTCATTTTGAACAAAACAAGCAGTAAGAATGAAGCCAGCTTGTCATGATGGAAAATAATTATCTAGGGGAAACTGATATCATACGTACCTGGGCGAGAAATAACCCGAACGTTCTCATTCTAAAGAAACATTAAAGGAAAACAAATCAGAAGCTTTTGTGCTGGATGGTCTTTCCTCTCTGTGGATTGGCTGCTTTAGCCAATCACCTTTTCCCTCAGTCTCCTTACTTCCTCCTCACTCCAACTGCCCTCCATGCTCCTCTCATTCTTCCCCTCATCCTTGTTTTCCCTTCAAGCCAATCCCTTCCAACTTTCTCTCCGCACTGTGCCCCGTCCTATAATACATTTAATTATAAATTTAGGCCAGTTCTACACTGGAAATCTTTGCCAGTGTAGCAATGTCACTTAGGAGTGGGTGGTAGTGGTGGTTTTTTTGGTCAACGTTTCTATACTGAGAAAAGCCTAGAGTAGATGCAATTTATACCAATATAAAAATGATTTTCCATGAAAGCTTATTTCATCTGGAGAACCGATAAGCTGTCCTGGAAAAATCATTTTTGATAGTATAAACTGCATCTATACTAATGACAACCCTTTTCTAGTGTGGAAATAAATAGAAATCAACCCCATGTTTTTTTCCAAAAATTTGTAGAATTAACATATTTACAAATTAAACTAAAAGCATGATTAGAGGTCTGGAATACAAGCCTTTATTGTAAGAGACTTAAGCTCAATCTGTTTATCTAAGAGAAGGTTGAGAGGTGACTTGATCACGATCTATAAATACCTATGTGACAAGATTTCTGGCGGTAGACAGCTCTTTAATCTAGCAGAAAAAGACATAACAAGATCCAGTGGTCGGCAGCTGAAGCTAGACAAATCCAGACTAGAAATAAAGTGTACGTTTTTAACAGTGAGGGCAATAAACTATTGCAATAACTTACCTTGGGACATATTGGAGTCTTCATCACTTAAAGCCTTTAAGTCAAGACTGGATATCTTTCTAAAAGCTATGCTGTAGCTCAAACAGAAGTTGTGGGCTTGATGCAGAAATTATTGGGTGAGGTTCTTGGGCATGTGTTATACAGGAGATTAGATTAGATCAGGGGTCGGCAACGTTCGGCACGCGGCTCGCCAGGGTAAGCACCCTGGCGGGCCGGGCCAGTTTATTTACCTGCTGACACGGCAGGTTCGGCCGATCGTGGCCCCCACTCACCGTGGTTCGCCGTCCCAGGCCAATGGGGGCGGTGGGAAGCAGTGCGGGCGAGGGATGTGCTGGCTGCGGCTTCCCGCCGTCCCCATTGGCCCGGGACGGCGAACCGCGGCCAGTGGGGACCGCGATTGGCTGAACCTGCCGCATCAGCAGGTAAATAAACTGGCCCGGCCCGCCAAGGTGCTTACCCTGGCGAGCCGTGTGCCAAACATTGCCGACCCCTGGATTAAATCATAAGAATGGCTCTTTCTAGCCTTACAATCTATGAATCCAATACGCCCATTATGTACCCTGCAAAACAGACAGAGGACAAACCAATACTGAAGTTATTTGTTATCACTTATTCAATACTCAGACAAAATGTATTTGCCTACAAAAAATAAAAGCACACCTGTCCATTTATTTTAATATTGACAGTTTGATAGACTATGCCTGGTTTGATAAAGTCAGTAGTTTCACTCAATTTTAGAAAATCCCCCGAAGCAACCCATCCATGTGATGTAAAGAGGCTCACTCGGTTGTATGGTACTATCCTGCCAAACAGAGAGATTTGAGGATTATATTACTACATAGTGTTTCTTTAAATGTAAAGATAAGCTCAGTGCTGTGATGATCAACATTTTATTTCTGATGTTTACATGGAAATAATTTATAAACCTGTTAAAACTTCCTAAATAATAGTAGTGTGTTATAGCTTGTAAAGTTTGCAAATGACACCAAGCTGAGAGGGATTGCAAGCACTTTGGAGAACAGTATTAGAATTCAAAAAGACCTTCACACATTGGAGAATTGGTCTGAAATCAACAAGATGAAATTCAATACTATACTTAGGAAGGAGAAATCAAATACACAAATACAAAATGAGGAATAACTGGCTAGGCAGTCGTACTACAGAAAAGGGCCTGGGGGTTATGGTGGATCACAAATTGAACATGAGCCAACAATGTGATTCAGTTGCAAAAAAGCTAATATCATCTGTGGTGTATTAACAGGTATGTCATATGTAAAACACAGGAGGTAATTGTCTGGCTCGACTTGGCAGTGATGACATCTCAGCTGGAGAACTGTGTCCGGTTTTTGGTTTCACACTTTAAGAAAGATATGGAGAAACTGGAGAGAGTCCAGAGGAGAGCAACAAAAATGATAAAAAGGGTTAGAAAACTTGACCTGTGAGGAAAGGTTAACAAAACTGGGCATTTTTAGTCTTGAGAAAAGAAGACTGGCAGGGGAATCTATTAACAATTTTCAAATATGTTAAGGGCTGTGATCAGTTGTTCTTCATAGTCACTGAAGGTGGCTTAATCGGGGGGTCGGGGGGGATTCTAACTATAAGGATAGATGAGCACTGGAATAGGTTTCCAAGGGAGATTGTGGAATTCACATCATTGAAGGATTTTAAGAACAGGTTAGACAAACACCTGTCAGGTCCTGCCTCAGCCCGGGGGCTGGACTATATGACCTCTTGAGGTCCTTTCTAGCCCTTCAGTTCTATGATTGTATTCCTCTAGCCTCCCTTTCACTTTCTTGCCCTCAGGCTCCCCCCCCCCCACCCTGTCCCTCTCCTTGCCCCTCTCTCCTTTCCAGATCCCACCTTGCTCCCTCTCCTCTCACATTTTCCTGGCCCTATTTATTTGTTTGTTCGTCTTGCAGTAGCACCTAGGAACTGCAGTTGTGGACCAGGACTCCCCTGTGCCAGGCGCTGTACAAATGCAGAACAAAAATACGATCCCTGCCCCAAACAGCTTACAGTCTAAGTGTAAGACAAGAGACAGCAGGTGTATACAGACAGACAGGGAACACAAGTGAACAACGAGACAGTCCTGGTCAGCGTGATAGGCAGTGGTCTCAACACACCAGGAACCTCCTCATTGTCAAGTTGTCTCTATCTTTGCTGCCATAAAGAGCCTATCACCTTGATATCAGTGCACCACCCCAAATTAAGTAGAAATATCGGCCTCTATAACAAAAATGGGCCTTTTTCTCTTCTGCCTCTGCCTATTTCCCCTTCTTGCCTGACTGTCATTCTTTTAGCTCACTTTCTTCTCCCCTTCCTTTTCTCACAAAGATTTCAGTGAGACAAAAATGGGAGATGGTAGCCATCTTTTGTAAGGCAGAAAAGAACATCACGAGATGATCACATGAACATCTGTAGCTATGAACAGCTTTAATAAAATCATTCTCGATCATGAGAATGGGAATAAAATTGTGTAAATTAGCAAATTCCAAAGGGGATGAGACTTCATTAGGGTCTAGATATTTTTCCCTATGGCTATTGCTATCCAATAGATTCTCCTGTAACTAGGGAATGACTTGGCCGAAAACACTACACCCAGTTGCAGGTAGCAAGGTCTCTCCTTAAAAGGATAACGTGCCTAACAAAAAATTAATATGTTGAAAAAAAAATCAGAAAATAAAGCAGAAAATCTTCCTGTCTGGGAGTTCAACCTGGCCTTTGGAGTTTATATCAAAAGAGATCTGCTCCGGACACCTACTTTTCATTTGGCAAAAACTGGCCAACAAGGCTTTGAAAAGCTATTTCCGCTTATCTCTGCATCATCCTGAAAATGTTTATATGGTAGTCTGAACAGACACCAGTATAACAGAACACTTAAAATTAACATGCTACAGTCCTCAAGCTTTAAAATTCCACCTGTACTACAGGAAAGGCATGTCTTTACAGCCCCTCTTGAAATTCCTTATAGGGCAGATGGAATTTTAAGCCTATTGAAATATCATCACTTTTGCATGCCCTACAGTTTTCTTCTCCATTAAGGAGCAATGTCCTTCATGTAGCAGTTTAAGAAGAAGATGATAGTCTGTGGTCTGCAAAGGGATTTTCCCCATTTCTTAATTTACAGCACCACATACAGAGAGAGAGAGAGAGAGAGAGACAAGGTGGGTGAGGTAATACCTTTTATTGGGCCGACTTCTGTTGGTGTGAGAGTCGAGCTTAGAGCTACACAGAGCTCTTCTTCGGGTCTGGGAATGGTACTCCCAGTGTCCCAGAAGAGCTCTGTGTGGCTCAAAAGCTTCTTTCTCTCACTAACAGAAGTTGGCCCAATAAAAGACATTACCTCACCCACCTTGTCTCTCTAATATCCTAGGACCAACATGGCTACAACTACACTGCATAGCATCCCATACAGGCAGCCAATTAAGCAGCAGCCTTTCTGCTGTGCTGGCTTAAAAAAGACCTTCCTCCCCTCGAATGTTGCAGCCCTAGCTGAAGCCAACAACATGATTTAGTTAGAAGTTCAATTCACATTTAATTTGTTAGATTTGATTTTTTTTGTTTAAATTTATTTTTAAAAATTCTGGTATGATGTAAACAAAATCGGTGCCGTTAGCCAATGCATATGTTCCATTTATGTTCATGAGCAGCAACTGCATACACAACTCTCTCATCCCTTCACTGTGCTCCACCTCTTGTGAGGACGCGTGTACTTTTAAAATTTAAATCTGTTGCAAAAAGCCAGGCAAGATGGGGCAGAGGAACTCAGTGGTGAAGCAAATACAGAGGAACTTTAGGGCTAATGCTGTTTTCCCTAGTCTAATAGAGTTCCTAGTTCAATGCTGGAAGTAAGTGGCTCTTTCTGCAAAGCTTTACAATTGTCACATGACACTTCCGGGCTAGGCTGTGCTCGCTAACTCATGAAAATATGTACTATATTGCTCAGTCTAGACATCTATATATAAACAAGATTGCATTTCACATCAAGGGCTGCCTATCTTTTTATACACATTACTAGATGACTAGATACGCTGAGATATGTAAAGTATATTTGCACTAAATATGAACTCTGATCTGGGTGTTTAGAGGCTACTTAAGCTTTGTTCTTCTTGCTTCTTACAGAGTTTAAGCTATACAATATGTGTTGTTTTAAATATGGACCTTGAGCCAAGTCGTTTCCTTCCCAGAACATGCGTTAGGCATCAACTCTCGCCTGCCATTTGCTGGGATTGATAATGTGCCAAGTCTTGAAGTCCTTGTTCAGACAAGACTCTCTCATGGAAATCAATGGAATTTTGCCTGAGTAAATACTTCAGGATATTCTCCAAAATTATTTATATCAGGCGCATTAGGAACAAACCAACTTTTTAGACCTGAAAAGTAGAATAATGAAAATCTCAAGTGATAGGAGAACATTTCGTAGGTGGAATACAGATGGGTCCACTACTGGCAATGAAAATTCTCCGTGTGAAAAAGTAGGACAATACATCATTTAAAAAGCTTCTTGTTGAGTTAATGGAGCAGCTTTTAAATTCAGCTGACAGAATACACGCATGGAAAGCATAAGAGTCTGGTTCTGTTGTAGTGTGATTGCTGGTGACTTCTGGATTATTCAGAGTGATTTAAAAATAAACAAAAGGTTCGAAGAAATTTTGTATAAAAAATCTTTTACATTTTTCCTGTTTCTGAAAATCAGAATGCTAAACATGGCAGAGACTCAGACAGAAAGATACTGAGAGCAGCTGCTTTGCTGTAATTCAGCAATCAACTCATTACAATCAGTTCCAGCAAATAACATGCAAAATAACATGAATATAAAAACTGGAAGAAATGTGCTTAAATGATTAGCTTTTAATGTCAAAGTAACTTCCAAGTTTTAAGTCATAAAAGTGGGCAGGCTTTCTTGAAACCTGGCTGACACTTTTGAAATACTTCTGTAATGCTGGATACCATACAATACATGGTGCTTGAAAACAACATGTCCCTTGCATCTGCAGAAATAGGCTATTATTTTTATGAGCCCTAGACAAAAGTAATATCTGTGTATTCTTTGTTGGCACTGCAGTAGCAGTAAATCAACCTGCACTATTTTGAGATCAAGTAACTTTAATTTACTTTAGAAGCATGGAAAATAAAATGTAGCTCCTAGACCAGGGGTAGGCAACCTATGGCATGCGTGCCAAAGGCAGCACACGAGCTGATTTTCAGTGGCACTCACACTGCCCGGGTCCTGGCCACCGGTTCGGGGGGCTCTGCATTTTAATTTAATTTTAAATGAAGCTTCTTAAGCAGTTTAAAAACCTTATTTACTTTACATACAACAATAGTTTAGTTATATATTATAGACTTATAGAAAGAGACCTTCTAAAAATGTTAAAATGTATTACTGGCACGCGAAACCTTAAATCAGGGTGAATAAATGAAGACTCGGCACACCACTTCTGAAAGGTTGCCGACCCCTGTCCTAGACAGAACAGGAAACAATATCACATGAACAAAAGCTACCTGTGGTTGTTTAGCAGTCTACCATGAGAGCTCTAACTACGTGGTCCAAGATTAGATCTTGGTCTTGCTCTACGCCATTACCTGGGAGACAGCTGTCAAAGAAGTCTACTCAGCATCTTGGGAGGGAAGTGCCTAATCTTTCTCTCAAAAGCTTCCTTTTTCCTGGCCCAGGAGCAGTGCTGGGTGACTCTAGAGGATTCTATCTCCATCCACCCATGCATTCTCTGCACTATTGCTTTTTTTGAGAGGGAAAGAGAGGGAGGACAATGGTCCTAGAGGTTCCAAAAGAGCAAGAAATATTTGACCTATAAAATGAATAAAAATGCAATTTGGGTTGTACTTTAAAGTTTTTATTTTAAATGTTTCACCAAGCCATCCTATATATCATGAAATCTCACTACAAGGCTCGCAAATGCTGATTTCCTGCCAGTGCCACCCATTTTTTCCCTTTTAATTCTATGCTATCGCTGTTCTCTGCATCTCCTAGAGCGAATCTGTCTGACCTCTGTTGTCTTGTAACCTGTATGCTCATTTGGGCAGGCAGTGTTGGCCTGATTCTGATTTCACACCTATGTAAATAAGAAGCAAAGTGAAATTACAATCAAGCTCTGTGTGTTGTATGGGGACAAACACTCTGTCGAAGCTTAAATAATCCTGTGTATGCCAGTTCCATTCTGAATTGGAGCTAAAGAGATGCTATAACCAGGTGCCAATCATCCACTACGACAGTCAAACGAACACAATAATTGGACGTTTTTAAAAAAGAAAAGGGTGGTGGTAGAAAACAGACAATACTGAGTTTAAAAGCAACCATCTGAAAGCCCACGGAAATGCCACAGGGAGGAGAGCAAGAGAATCAGTGGGCTTTTCAGAAGTTGAACGCAAACAGTTGGAATAGACTCATTCTGCTGGACATTCTGCCTTGACAAGATAAAAAATATTTGAATGGAACTCTGATTTTACAGGGTTGCTGTTGTGGGTCCAGTTAAAATCATCAATAAGGCTAGAGTGACTGTGATGTCGGAGAGTCTGGATTGCAAAATCGAGGGTTGAATCCAGCATGAAGTTTTTTTGAAGAGTTTCTATTTTAAGTTCCAGTGTCTTGCCCAGCAGTGCTTTGGGAGGGAATATAGGAAAAGTACATGGCAGTTTAAAGAGGCTATGGGTAACACTATCACATTTAATTTTTAGCTTTGCACCAGCACAGTTGTGGTTCCTTGTGACTGCATCTGGGTTTGTTTTGATCTCTAAAGTGGGTGAGGAATTCCCTGTTGTTTCCATAGTCTGTCCTTTCTTTCTTTGACCTTCGTGGCTTGTTTATGTGGGGAAATTTACAAGAAGAACCATAATATACTGCTCTAGTTATACCAGTATAACGCCCCATGTGGATATTCTCATTCCAGAATAAGAATGACCACACAGAGAGTTATGGTGGCAGAATTATACTGGTATTATTCTGCCTGTAATTTCCTCGTGTAGACAAGCCCTCAGTTGTTGGTGACATATACCATCCTGACAGTTTATCTCGGCACCAGGAGAGTTGGGAAAACAGCTTCAAGATCCATCGCCACTGCAGTTTCATAAATCAGCTAGCAAAGAGGTCAGGCACTCTGGCATCATCTGCTTCCCATCTCTCCAAACAACATAGCCAGGGCTGGGAGAATTCAGCTCATTTCAGGCCAAGTAAATCTTACGGAAAAGAATTCAATGCACCCAGAAGCATGCCCATACCTTTTAGCTTCTTTACATAGCTTAGGTCTAGCCCGAAATTAATTCCTAGTCTCTAAAATCTGCATGGTGGTGCCATCATGTTATCTTGCTCTTCATATTGGACTAGGGTCCAGATCATCAGCTTAGATTTAGTCCACTTTAACCCACATAGCTGGGGATATCCATGACATAGGAGAGCCCCCTCATAAAATAAAGCAGGGGTGGCCTTCTGTACACAATCTGTTCCCTTCTCCCTCTGCATAAGATTGGGTGGGCCAGGGCTAGGGTTGTGGGTGTGCTGTAGTCTGGTGCCTTTCCTTGGGTAGAATGGTCTCTAGAGAAATGATCTAGTCAGTGCAATTCAGAGCAGCTCTGGGACTGTGAAGGGGGCATGATCAGAGCAAGTGGAAAGATGGCCTAAAGCTGTGGATGGTCTCCTTAACTTTTAGTGCCTCTGTCATCCTACTATACAGTAATTAATCAAACATTCAGATCTCACTGGCGCAAGGTTACAGAAAATATCGTCTGATGTTTTTCCCATCAGAAAGTGGCAGATCCTGATAGGCTAAAAATGTTCTGCAATGTGTAACATAGTCATGAAAAAGTAAGCGAGATCTTAGGTGAACGTTTTTCATTGTTACATTGCCATGGACTCAATCAGGGTTATTTACAGTAGCTCTGAAGTTGCACAACTATTTTTATGCAGAAGCCTATCCTAGGTACAAATAATAATAGTAATGATAATTTGAGACATGTTTAATTCCTATATAGGAAATGTGTAACTCAAAGCCACTTTGCCAAACTTAGACTTATGTAAACTTACGGGAAGGAGAGTTGGTGCTTTTTCTTTCCCTTTCTTTCCTTGCTCTCTCTCGATACCATTTTTTACCTAAATTCCTTTTCTTTCTGAGCAGCAGGTTGCACTGTCCTTCTGTTCCTAAACTACCAAACCCAGGAGCCAGTCCTGCGTGCAGTTCCCCTTCTCAAATCCCCAGTTGTGGCACTCTTTGTTACCTCATTAGACAGATGGCTGGATCAGAATCAGCTCAGCTTCATTGATGGAAGAGAAACCCTAAATTACTGACAGCTCTCTAAAAAGTTTCTTAAGGATCAAAACATCTATTGCTCAAAGAGAAAAAAGTCAAGAAAACAGTAATTTGTTTCATTCTTAGACATAAAAACAGCACTGGATTAGTGGTTTACAGACCCAAAAATGTTACACTGCACTGTCATATGTATTTGTTTGCCACAGACTTTTAAAGCATAATTTAAACTATAAAACCCTGGAACATTAAAGTTTCCTAACTATAGTCCACCCTAAAGTACAGGACTTTTAAAAAAAATTCCTTGTTATTCCTGCCTCTATAATACAGGGTCATTATATAGACATTTGGCTTTAAAGGCACATGTAATTTAAAATATAATCTAAAGTTTAGAGCCTGTTTTATTGCACCATGGCTCATCACCTTATTGCAGTTCAGCTAAACATCTGAGCTAGCTCAGAGTGTTCTGGTTCATAAAGTTTTTATTTTGAAATGCAATTGATCTTGAAGTCTGTATTTCTTTGTGCCATAAACAGAGTACTATCAATCTTAACTTTTTACATCTGCCTGGTCCTCTTCTTGCAGGTTTCTGGTTGATTTAATGCCCTTCCAGTTGAGTGATTGATCCTTTTGTCTAGTCTCTCATTTCCCAAGTGAAAAGAATCAGCTCTAATAACTTCCACCCCCATTCCCTGTCCAGACTTAAAGGAACCTAATGTCTGATGCTTGCACCACTTTCCTGTTGCTTATTATCAAATGGCCTTCCCAGGAAATCATTTAATAAACAAGTTATAGCCAGCAAAGGGACAGACTGTAGGTTCACGTATGGCCGTGGAGCCAGTGTTTTATTTTGTTTGTTTTACCATTGTCCCACATATTTGGCCTTTTGAAATATGTTTACTGCAGAGTAGGAGAAGAGAAGCTAACGACATAGAACTGCTCAACTGCTACTTATATGGTTCTTTATCTGAGTTGATCAGTTCACATTCAGAGAACTGAAGCTTCATATTCCAACTTTTCATAGAGAGTGTTAGAGGCACAAGAAGGGCTTTTGATTTTAAGTGTGTGTTCTCCATATCTAATTATTTCTTTATGATATTCCTCGGGCGGTTTCAAGAGGAAGGTTAAATTGCAGATCTGTTTTATAGCTGTTTTTATAGTTGCTCCACTCATTGACCATTTGATGGACCTTTCCTGTGTTGCTATTCTAAGCTGTTGCACTGTAATATTGCAGACCGTGCAGGCTGTAATTGTTACTTTTCTGATCTCACTGCCAAAGTGTTCTTGCATTTCTACCTTTTTTGTTCCTTTTGAAATGTAAAACAAGAAAACTAAGACTAGCTTGCCAGAGAAAGTGAGGGATACCAAAATGAACTACTACCTTTCCAGGAATCCTTCTTGGGTCACTTTCCCTGTGCCAAAATTCATGTAAGTAGCCAACCTTCTGGACTAGGTGTCACTGCACACAAATCCCACTATCACTTAGCAGGAGAACCTTTTGATTTACTGAGAGGCTTTCAGTGTGTTTAATATTATCTTTACAGTCCTAAGAACAGATTAGCTGTTCTGACCCTCAAGAGGATCATTAGAAAGATAGATCTTCTTAACAGCTATTCTGCTGATTTTTTAAAATAGAAAATGCACTTTCAATTTTACATTAACATGGGGATTATTTTCAGTATACAAACACTCTCCATACTTGGATGAGTCTTAAGGAGCACCAGAAGCCAGAGAGGGTAATCAGTATGTATTAAATGGGGAAAAACATTTCTTGGAAGTATGTGGTTTTTGTTACTAGGGAGGGAGAGAACTTGGATATGACCCTGGCAATAACTAGAACCTCCTCCTTTCCCTTTTTCTTATCATCTTGAACCATCCATGTATGTATGGATATGCTGAGTGCTCCTTATCTGCAATGGCCATTCTTTCAAAATGGCCGTTATCCAGTGCCCAGAGTCTGTGTCATTCACTCTCCAGTGTGGCCCTGCTATGAATACAGACATTTTTTGTATAACTTGTTGTGTGGATGCCAAGGTTTTACATAGTTGCTGAAACGCTTGAGAGCTTGGCAAGTGTTTGGAAATGGCAGCTGGGTGCTTTGGGGTTTATATGAAAACATCCATGCGGTCTGCACCTACGGCTCAGTTTCTCTTACATATTGTCCAAGCACCACTTCCTAGTAAACAGCTGTAGTACCGACCCTTTTATGATAAACAGCGAAGGAAGCCATAGGTCCATTTCTGCCATGACTATATTTGTTCAATAGTAATTCTTTCCTCCCTTTTTGTATGCAAATCTCTTGGTATGAAGCCATTTACACAAAAGGCTGTTATCAGGTTAAGTTGGTAACATAGTGATTCCATAAAACATATGTTTTATGTCCACATGAAACATGGTGCCCAACTCTCTTGGAATTCCAGTGGGAACTGGGCTTCTAACTTCCTTAGGTAGCTTTGAAAATCACAGCCCATATGGTTTCAACCCTTGTTTTGACCCTCCTCCTGAGTGGGGCTGTAGCACAGTTATCAGGCTGAGATTAGTTTCTAACATAGTTCTTTTGCAGTGCAGACAAGACCGCCAAACTGTTTCTGTGTAAGTGGCTTAGCCAGTTTCCACAACTCTCGGGTGTTTGTGGAAGGACATCTGAAAGAGTACTGTACTGTGTGAAACACGCTGTCTTCTGAACCTCATACTGGTAGCTCAGGTAGTATGGAATAGCTGCTCAGATATTCTTAGAATTCACAGATGCAAACACATTTGTGCAGCATGGTAAGTGCAGGTAGACCAATGTGGTTGACATAATGCTTTTTCCAGGAAAAATACTCTACTACAGATATTCTGAGCTGTGTTAGTGTGTCAGGCCCTAGTTACGCTTAACATGGTTCTATAAATACTGAAGACATGGCCCACACAGCATAAGATCTGCATGAATCCCTGGTCAGAGTGGATTTTTGGTTAAATTATAACAGTATATAGGATCAGACTTCTGCTTTCTAATTGGTGAAATACTTGTTAATATCTAAGAAATCAGACTTGCATCAGTTCATCCTTCCTAAGACAACAACTAAAATAAATTGTAAAGAATTAGTACTGTCATTACAGGTACTAGGACACTTTCCATTAGATTAATACAATCATGGTATTAATTCAACTGCACTCTGTAATGTTTGTTAGCATGCATTATCTTCCTGGATGTTTTGATAACCTGCCAAACATTCACAAAGCCGTTGATTGCACTTTGATTCAAGTTTAAATGGTCTTTTACAATGTAATATGATTTAATTACAGTATTTCAAACATGTGCATGTTAAATCTGAGCATGGTTGTGCATAAAACTATTTGCATGCACAAAACAAGGTTTATGCGCACACATTATTTGTGCCACACTTGGTCAAAAACATCCAAGAGAACCATTAGAATAATGAGGCAGTGACTCTTTAGTCACTATACTCCCACAAGGTTTGATATAGAAATGTTCCATCAGATATCACTGATATTAGTATGTGTCAGGCCGTTCACAGGCGCCTTCATCTTCATGGCACCAAGCACATAATACATCCATAATCCGTGATCTGTGTGATTATATAATAGAGTTGTGCAATGGTGCAAGTGGAATCCATTTCTTACCGGTACGCCTCCCACACCTCGGGAGGAATGTGCCCCTCCATGTGACTCCTCCTCTCCCAGCCCCCAGCCCGGGGTCCCCACACTCTCCCCATGGTCCACCCCCCCTTACCTGGGCACGGGGGTGGGGAGGGGGAGATCTGTTCTCCTCCTGGCGTGGGTGCTGTACCGCCCCAGCCCTTCCATGCATAGTGACCTCTGTCTGTACAGCTGCCAGCACCGCCAAAGGACAGCCCGCACAGGAGAAGTTTCGGGCGTGAAGCCGCCCGATGGCTCTACATTCTGCTCCTTTCCCCGCTGTGGTTCCTGGGAACTGCATCGGGAAAAAGAGCAGAACGTGGAGCCACCAGGCGGCCCCACGCCCGCAGCTCCTCCAGCATGGCTGTCCTGCCCCCCAGCCCTGTCCTCCAGCATGGCTGACTGCTGTACAGACGTGAGGAGACCCTACGTGGAAGGGCTGGGGGCAGTACAGCTGTGCCGGAGGAGCTGCGGGCATGGGACCACCCAGCAGTCCCACCTTCCGCTCCTCCTCTTTCTGGAATGCCGTACCAGCTATAAATATCTTGCTGGTATGGCATACCGGACCATACCACCCGACTTGCACTGCTAGAGTTGTGTAACCTGTCCAAACAGGTTTCACAAGCATTCAAAAGCCCTAGAGTTTGAAAAGGTTTGGGTTCAAATGAATATGATAAACCCCAGTTGTTTGGTAATTCCCAGAAGGAGAGAGGGGACTGACAGACTGGAGAGGAGAATTGCAGGGGAGAATTGAGTCAGGACCAAGGCAGGCTCTGTGGAACGGGGCTGGAGCCTGAATACTGGTGGGCTGGGGAAGCCTGCTTGAATCACAGCACAGCCCCATGAAGGGGGGCTGTAGAATCCTTTAACCAAGAGGAAGGAGTTGGAGTCCAAGGACCACAGCAGGAGGAGACCTGTGGGGAAGACTCTCCAGAACGGCCAGGTGCTGTGGTGGGCTAGCAGAGTTCCCTAGCTCAGAGGGAACTGGATGGGAACTATACTATTGCCATTCGTATCTCAGATGCTTCAGGTTATCGCTAACACCACCATAAACAAGCTGCAAACAATAATCCCCAAATCCAATTCCCCAAAGCCCATGCCAGGAATGATTTTCTAGTTTGAGATAAAGATGCCATCATATTCAAAACAACCACAGGGCGAACATTCTCAGTAATAAACAAACAAGATTGCTTTGGCCATGCAGACAGCTATTTTAATGAAGGGATTACCTTCTAAGTGAGCTGAAAGCAAGCTTGTAGGAAAATGAAGAATGAAGCCGATACAGGGAAATGCAATAGCAAGATTGTCATTGTGATCTTTAGATTGACTATCATTTGATATGGATACAATACCTGGAAAAGTCTTGAAAGAGAAAAAGAGGCTGATGGTGGGTTAGACAGAAGGGTGATGTTGGAAGCGGCAGGCATCTTTGTTCCTTAATGGGATTATGAAGGGAGCATTACAGGAAAGTGTCCATCATGCAGAGCCGGTGCTAGGCATAAGCAGACTAAGCAGTTGCCCTGAGCAGCTCAAGGGGGCCCCTTATTTGCTTTTTTAGTCTCTGTTGTGTATGGAGGGCCCCACAAAATATTTCTGCTTATGGCACCTAGTGGGTTGGCACCACCTCTGCCATCATTTATTGATGTACAATGTTTCTAGTTTATCTCAAGGGCAACATAGGGCTAAAAAAAATTAGGTCAAAATTTCAAAATTGCTTAAAATTGGGCTCCTAAATCCATATCAAGAGGCCTGATTTTCAAAGGTTCTAGGCACTCACTGGTTCCACTGAAGTCAAAACCTCTGGCAGACCACTTTTATGCAAGTGCTTAATTGAAAAATTTGGACCCCAAATTGCATCATTCTTGTTGAGGTTGCCAATACCCTATCCACTGAAGATATTAAATCTCTCACGAGCTCAAAAGATGAAGGTGCACCTGTGGGTGAATGCATCCCTCGATATTCAAGTCATTTAAAAACTGCCGCTATTGAAGATTCCCAGGTTCTGTGGCAATTTGGAATAGCAGGCTGGAAATTTTATAGCAGCTTCATTAACGTTTTTTAAAAAATCAAGTATGATTCATGAATGGTACACTCAGTACAATAGGCCTGTGTCCATTTTGATCGTATATTCCTGCCCCCACTCTCTAATTTTCAATACAGTTTAGATTTTTGGATTGATTGATTAGATAACTGCATTTAGATGTTGGAAAGGGGGAAGCTGGATGTTCTGGTAGCTGGGTAGGGGTCAGCTGGGCACCTGTGGAAGTGAGGGAGGCAGTTTGGGATAGTAGGAGAAGCACGATGGCTGGATGTTTCTGCTAAGATCTCCATCAGTGAAATGTTTCTCATTGGTGACATTCAAAGAATCATCTTTAAATTTCAGTGTTAACATTCCATTGAGCTGAGCTGGGCATTGAACAAACTTCCTGGTCACTGGGTCAGATCCAGAGCTGGTGTAAATTGGCCTGGCTCCATTGACTTGACTGGAACTACACTGATTCTCACCAGCTGTGGATCTGGCCCATAGTTTTGGGGAAGACATTGCTACACAGCTTTACATTTGGCTCTCTTTCCCAAGGTTTTCTTCACAACTATAGAAACCCATCACTTTTTTTTTAAAGAGCTGGGATTCCAGTGCACAATTTTACAAAAAAACTGCACAGCAAAGTCTGCAGCAATGAAATAAGTTGGGCCTTGCTCTCAGAGCATAACCTTGAGCTATATTGGCCGTGCCCTTGGTTGCAGCCTGGGATATTCCCATATTCAGAGCTAACTACTTTTCTTTGTCCGTCAGTGACCTCACTTGTAGTTTTCTCCTGTTCAAATACAGTTGGTTGCACTCGAAGCATGATCCATTAGCTGGCAGGGGTAGCTAGGCACTGAATGAGCTGGGGCTAGAGAGTATGGGACCATGACCGAGGGAAAGATGCTTCAGTTCAGCTTGGAAGATATTTTTTAAAATGTCGAGCATGAAAGTCCCTAGTGAGTAGCTACCAAGAAACGTTGGAGGTTTGGGCTGGGTGGGGCTCTCCAATACCAGGTGGAAAGTGCTTGTGAGTCCCATGAGGTGGGGGGCGTCCCTAAGTTTGGAAGTCAGAAAAAAAATTGAGACTTTGGTAATCTTTGTACATTTCAGACTCAGCCCCTGTGTGGGGTGTGGGTTTTTTGTTTTTGTTTTTTGGCTGGGTGAAAAGCTACATTTTTGAGAGAGGGGAAAAAAGCCTTTATATTTCAGATTTGTTTTGTGTTTAGATGTGATTCTGTTTAGCACCCTTGAGTTATAAATGGAGCCTGACATTAACTTCTTAAGCATTTGTTTCTGTGAGGAGAAATACCTTCCAGTAAGTTCATGTTGTTACTCTGTAATGGGGTACTGGCCCTGTAAGACTACAAAAGTAGGTTGAGATATCAGTTACTCCATTCCAACTGTCCAGAATAACCAAAATGGCCATTGGTTGAGAGGAAGATGTTCCAAAGGAAGAGTTAGTGTCTGGGAAGGGGAAGATATAGGAAAAACCTAGTCTGTTGGTCTTCTAAGGGCTCAGGACCAAGAACCTTGTCGAGTGGGGAGGGCAAGGCTCTCCTCTCTCCCAACCAGACCAGAGAGGTGTTTGGGGTTATTAGAGCCACCTCGGAAGGATTAAGGGAGTGGTCAGATGAAGGGATGAATCAAAAGGGAGACTCCGAGCTCCATGAAGGAGCAGAGAACTCTGTCAGGACATAGTCCCCAGAGGAAGGGCGTGAAAACCCTGAATTTACGGATGGGCAAAAAGGGAGCTATTTTGGGAGCTGGACTATGTTGAATAAATTAGAGCCCAAAAGAGAATATTATTTTTAAGACTTTTTGCTGTGAGTGAATTATTTCCAGGAAACTGAGGCAGGAGACTGCAATGGCAAGCCATCCCACAAAGGCTCCCTCTTACACACCACTTTTAGCCAATTTTCGTAAATAAACAAAATGTACACACACAGTCCTGTTTCTCTGAACACAGGTAGCAAGAGACAATTCTTTCCACCCAGCGCTTCACCCAAAAGCTAATTCTCTCTTAGCTTTTTCTCAGGGTTGCGCTACAAGTTCCTTAGTCTCTGGCTGCCTTCTGCCTACCACTCTGATAAAGTGCAGACAGATTCAACACTGGTCTCTTCATGCTTTCCAGGCAAATCGGGTGCCCCATGTACCCTCCCTAGCTGGCCAAATAAATCCTCTGCTGAGTAGAGATTATCTACTGTGTTTACTCATACAGTATTTGAGGGTTTAAGGATTACACCCATTTCATTTTGAACAAAGAATCTTGTCTATTCTCTTCCCTTGCTGAGGACAAAGAACCACCCTTTCATGATGTTTGCTATAGCAAGTGGTTAACAAATGGAGCCACATTCTTCAGGCACATATCCCAGAAAAGTCAGTGACTATCTTCAGAGGCTGATCCATCCAGGACAGCTATGGTGATTTCAGGGTCTTGCAGTAAGGAAAGATGAAGAGCACTCTAAAGAAATCAGTGGTTATTTTAATGGGGAATCAATCCTGTGAATAGTGATCCGTGGGCTTCTCAACTGCCTGATTTTGAGGGATGTCGTGCATTTTAGTGCCAAAGCTGCCTACATGCTACACAAATTCAATGCTCTCCCGTTCATTTATGGATGAAAAGTATTTAAGTCAGAAATGCAGAATTATGAAACTGAGGCGATAGTGATTTACACTAAAGGAATGAATCTCACAGAATTTTATGCTTCCAGAATGAATCGCTTTTGTGTGCATGTCCCTCGTTTTGGGTCTTTGTCACAAATTGTGTCCTACCCTTGGACCTTGGCAGGTTGAGAGGTATGGCTGACCACTCCATTTTTGGTGGCCAATAGATCCGGTCTGAAAATGTCTGTTGGGATGAAATAGAAGGAAAAAATTGTGAATATTTTGTTCCTGTTTTCTGGTCTGCTGCAGTGGACCACACAGAAAAAGTAGATGTATTTCTTTTACTTATTTGGACTTTAAAACTAACTAAAGAGATATTCTAGCTGATCCCCAGGCAACACCGTGGATAGCAATGGGAGGACATAGGAAAAAGCAGGACCTCATCAAGGAGATGCAACAGGAAAGAAAGTAATAGATTCTTTTTTTGAGAAGTTCTAGAGGGAGTGGGTTGGACAGGAGGCAAGCCGTAGAGATACACATGGGAAAGTTTCTCCAGCTCAGTAGAGCCCCTCTAGAATTCACACTGGCATATTTCCATTTTGTTTGATTGTCATCATGACAAGCAATGTGCCCTCCATCTTTCTCACTCTTATAGAACTCAGACTGCATTCATTCCCAATGCACAGGAGACAGAGCTTTGTCTAATCTGCTGTTCAGGTTCTATTTACTGCACAAATGGAAAATATCTCACTTTTAAATTCAACAATTGCCACTGGATGCAAAGTGCAGGTAATGCTGTGCTGGACAAATAGTAGAGAAACTGCATTAAATCCCTCCACAAGTCAGAAGAGCTAAGGCTCTGGGTCCTTGGTGGCTGAAAAAAAACCAACCAACCAACCAAAATCTACTGAGCAAAGGGGCTCTCCATGAATTCACATATTATAGAGCAAAGTGGCAGTTACGGGTTTAAGTCTAGAGCTTGTTAGGAAATGTTTTTTTGTTCTCTCCAGAAGTATCAATGAAAATGAAAAAGGGATTTTTGGCAAAAATTTTCTTTGATAGTTTTTTGGTATTCATGGAGAAAATGAACATTGCTCAGCCAAAACCCAATTGTTTTTCACTTTTGGGGTGAAATTACTCATACAACAACAACAAAATAAACACATACCCAGCGTGCTGGTGTGGTACTGCCTGATTCTGACTCAAAAGCAACATGTGTGTATTTCTTGGGGTGAAGAATTTTTTTGAGTAACTGAAGGAGTTTATCATGAAACACTGAACAAGTGTCATTGACGACACTCGCTTTGAGGAACAGAACAATTTTGATAGTGTCTGCACTCATTTATCTTCATTCCAAACACTGTCATCACATTGAACACTCCTTCCGCTGGACTATTTGGCCCTGATACCGGGCCACTTCTACTTGGGATAACTCTATGCCTTGAACAACATTTTGCATTTACAGAAATATCCAAATCTTTTGATTGATGTAATGAAAAAACAGAATTTACAGAAGTTCCTGGAGCAGCATGTGGAAAACTGGGGCTGTCACAGTGAGACCTGAACACATGCACCACTTTGAAAATGTTTTAAACAAGAATACTGAACTTCTACACTTACATTCTCAATAATAGGGCTGATGGGAGTTGTTTTTTGCCTGATCAGAATGTTACTTGAGTCTTTAAATGAGTGTGTGTTGTAAATATGTTCAAGAACACAACATTCTCATCTGCAACCAGGGCCAGCTCCAGGCACCAACCCTCCAAGCATGTGCTTGGGGCGGCACCTGGAGGGGGCGGCGCTCACCAGGGGAGAGCGGGGCCGCGGCTGGGCTCGCCGCCCTCCCCTGGCGCTCCGGCCGGCTGGGGAGAGCGGGGCCGTGGCCCGGCTCTCCGCCCTCCTCCCGGCGCTCCGGCCGGCCGGGGAGAGCGGGGCCGCGGCCAGGCTCTCCGCCCTCCTCCCAGTGCTCCGGCCGGCCGGGGAGAGCGGGGCCCAGGCCGGGCTCGATGCCCTCCCCTGCCGCGCTCCTTGCCGAGGGGCGGGGGGAGGCTTTTTTTCCTGGGGTGGCAAAAAAGCCAGAGCCGGCCCTGTCTACAACACTGAATTTGATAGATTTTCAGGACATCCGGGCTAGTCCCTCTGCCATTTATAATTTCACCCTGAGAGCCAATTGAGGCCGTATAGCGCTCTCAAACCTATGCTAAAGCAATAGGTGACCATCATAAAGACATCCAGTGTATTACATGCTTTGAAGTCCATAGAATTTGGTCAATGGGAGAAAAGTTACCTGTCAAGAGTTTTTGTAGACATTTAGCAATAAGGGAGGGACTGTAGCCTAGAGTCAGAACAGGGGAATGAGTCCGGCCATTCGCATGTGATTCGCTGTGTAAGATTGGGCAAGTCACTATATTATAAATTCAGCGAATTATCTAATCTTTTAATTCCTTTAATCTCATTCTCATCTGAGATCACATTGTAGCCACTCATACCCCACAGTGGTCGGCTGACAGAAGGAGGAATCCCATAACTGCTCCTCACTCAGAAGCATATCTGGTGAAAACGGGACTGTATGTCTCAGCTTCTCAGTTTATATTTCACTTGCATTTTCTTGTTCTTAACAAGATCTTTCCATTGTCACCAAAAAAAACCCCTCACTGCATATAACTCTGGGCTTGAAAGTAAGAGTGGAAAACATTGTTAGCCAGACAATTTGTAAAGTTTAATGTGTATTTGAAAGTGCATTTGTATGTTTAGAAAATGTGTGCGTCTCTTAGTTAAATAAAGACTCTTGTCTGAACTGCTAGCAGAAATACACTATGCCTGTAACAGGAAGGGTTTGTCAGCTGCTCCCTTCTTTTAATTTGCATGGTTAGCACTGTGAGGTTTACGCAAGGCAGCTCTCAGGGGAGGGGACTGAAAGTTCTTTGAAGTCCTTTGTGGTGGCTGTCTAATCTGGAGAAGAGGATTACTTTCTTTCTGCCAGAAGCACATGACAGTCTGGTAATTAATGAGCATCATAAAATTCTCTTTTTCTATTAGATACCCATTAGTAAACCTGGGATGGTTGTCATTTTGGACAAAACCATGCATATCCTCATTTTATCCCAACATCAAAGGGGATCTCCTACTGTCTTATGCTGAATGCCCTAATTGTGTTTGCCTTCAGTGGAGTTGGTGCAGAATGGATCTGAAACCAGACTTGGCATAAAGTGTGGGTCCTCTGATTGGACACACAGCCTGAGTCTTCCCAGAGCTAACAACCTAAATGGTGGTGGGTTTCTCTATTATTTTAAGGATAATGCTCCCTTCCTATGCTGTCTGTCCTATATCGTATTTGAAAAAAGGAAAACATTATGTTGGGATATTTCCCTTTTCCCCTATTGATATTGTATTACAAATCTTTCTTTTGGATTTAAGACCATTTCAAGTATTAAAGCCTCTTGCTTGTCTTTGGCACATTATTCTGAAAGTACAGAATGGTTTCCTGCTCTTTATATTTGGCTCCTTTATACTGAAACACTTGAAAAGTCCTAGTGTGTGGACTTTTTCTTTTGAGAAAGTGTCACCCCTCCTTGCAAAGGATCCAGCTTCTGAGTCCAGTAGAGTTTCTTCAACTGCATTTAATCTCCTTTAGAAATAAGAAGAATGGCTAGGCAGCCTGGTTGGTATATTCTAAATTTAAAGTTTTTTTGAAGGTCAGATGCTCATCCTGACCGCAGGAACTCAAGGAAATGCAGGAGAGGCTGGTACCAGCAAGCTCTGATGTAATGAAAATATAATGGCTTCAAAGAGATTTTACACTCAGAAAGTCAGATGAGAAATAAACAGACTCACTGTTGCTTTTTACTATATGGATGACCGTGATTTATGGTATCTGATGGGGCTACTAATTCTCATTCAGTGTTAGTTTTGATGCTGTACATTGAGATTGTTCACACTGTATTAGCACACTGAGTCTTATTCATATAGCACACAGGAAAAAATCCTGGCATTCTAATGAAATAATCATAAACATCGTAAGCATTGGGATGCATGAGATGAAGCCAAATGACTTTAACTAGCCAAAATGTTCAGCATAATCAGAGGCACCCTGAAGTATGCTACCACATAGGAATTAAAACCTTAAAGAAACATAGAATTAAAGAAATGAGGGAGTGAAACATTTCGGAAGTTAAAGAATATTTCTTCACTGAAATCACTGGAAAGATGAGCCATGTCAGGCAAATAAAAAGCCAGAGGAGGCAGGACTGGAAAGATGTTGTTTAAGATGTAATATATGTGAACTCTGAAAATACGTGATACTTAGGGTCTGACATTTTAACCCTTGTTTGCCCAAGTGGCCCTTACTCATATGAGGTCAATTCAATGAGTATGGTGAGTGAGGATAGCAAGATCAAGCCCTATAAATATATCCCCCGTTTGCCTGTATGCTCCTGACTAGAGCTGGTTAGAAAATTTCCAATGGAAATTTTTTCCATGGGGGAAACACTAATTTGTCAAAAGCCAAACATTTTGCTTTTGAGAAAATTTTGGTTAGATAAAAAATTGGAACAAATTTCAGTAAGGTCAATATGGAATATTTCAACCTTTTTGGAACAGAACATTCTGATTTTTCATTGCAACATGACCTTTCATTTCATTTTAAAAAATTGTATGTAGTAGAATATAAAATTTTAAAAAGCTCAACATTGAAATAAAATGTGTCTAAGTTTTTCAAAACAAAATGTTTCAATTGTCCTGAAATCATTTGAATTTAAATTTTATTTTGTGAGAAATTTTAAGAAATGTTTTAGTTTTAGAATGGAAAAAAGATGGAAATCACAGAATTTCCCACCTAGCTCCACTCCAGACCTCCAACTTGGTTATGTCTTGGAGCACTGGAGCATTTTTAAACTCAGGCATGGAATTTGCAGTATTTATTTAAAATCCAAGCAGGAAATCACAACTGAATTTTCCTAATAGCTGAAAGTGAAGATCAGAGCAACTGATATAAAATGCAATTGAAGCTGTTGCAAAGCTAATATCTCATGTGAAAGTGAAATCTTGAACCAGCATAGACATAAAAGGCCAGTTGCAACACTTGTAATGGCATTGGACACCAACTGCTGTATACCCTTTTGTAACCCAAATCAATGTCATGTGACTGGGCAAGGAAATGAAAGATTAGTCTCCTGCCAGCACTCCTCTGATTCACACTTTCATTACAGAACCAGAGAGGTTCTAATGTAGAGATTCTCAGTCTGTGGCCTAAGGACATTGTGCTGGTGGTCCACGGAGAGCTGGCTGGTCATATGGTGCTGCTTTCTGATCCTTATTTCCAGCAAATAAATAGCATAAATGAACCTAAAAATGCATAAATAATTTCCTGCTGTTATTTTCCAAGCAGCAATTGCTGTAGCTGTATGGATGTTACACGCTTGCAAAGACGAGGCGGCCTGTGATACCATGACTGGTAGGGGAGGTAGTCCATGGGGCTATTAAGATGTCCATACTATTTAAAAAAAAAAAAAAGTGTGAGCCCCTGTTCTAATGGCTCAATTATCTGTCACCCTAACAGTACTTCTGTTGTTTCAACATCTTTAACGATGTGTCATATGAGCATAAAGGGCATTTGTTTGGAGCCATGTCAGTCACAGCAGTTTTAGTTTTCAGTGGCTCTTAGTTTTAATTTGTGAGGATTCATGCCCCCTGAATTTTGTGTAATGTTTCTGGTTTGAATGTACATAACATCTCAAAAACTCAATTTAAAGTGCTGAGTTTCACCTGCTATCATGTCAAAATGCTGAGAAAAGGTATATTTTAACATGACGTGCAAAACCATAAATCTGCCTGGTGGTAGATTCATGAAACGTTTGACAAGAGAGAGGCTACAGCAACAATTAATCTGTGTGATCAGCACCTGGACTGAGCACCCAGGTTAGCCTTGCTTGGGGGCAAGCATCCTCACAGCAAAGCATTACCTATATTACTGTGTCGTCATTGTTTCTGAACTTGCCCATGTGTGTCTGAGGGCATATCCCATGGTTTTTTGTACTGAGATGCTCTAAGATCCTTTCCCAGTCAATTATGAGAGAACTTGTCTGTCCTTCGGAAGTGGGGAATTGTGGGAAGGGCAATGGAGGACTATCAGCAACTGAGTAATTTAACCTGCATCCTCATTACAAAGTGGGTGGGTTCCAGACCAAGTTAAAGTAGAACCTGGGTTCTAACCCCCACCCAGATCAGCTGAAAAGTAGCTGCAGCCAGATGGTAGTTCTATTGCCACTCCATGACCTGGGGGTAAGGAGGAGTGTCTCTCTCTCTCTTTTTTTTTCCCCCCAAAAGTTTAGAAGCCTGGCCCCAAACAATTCTTTATTTTGATTTTGCTACTAGGAAAAGAATATAATATAAAAACAATTTCATTTCTTGAATGTTTTTACATATAAAAGAAGGCACCTGATTTGTACACTTTGTCTATGTGAGCTTGTCTTACAATGTTTCAATATAAATAGTGGAAAATCAGAAGATAATAAGCATAATTCCATCTAGAGTCTGCAGCTTCAACATGTGTAAGAAACCATCCCAAATCATTATTCCTAGGCACATCTAATAGATTATTCTACAATGGTGGCATGGGTGGTGGGTGAACCGCTGGCTTGGGGAAGGTAGTCCTCCAGCCCCGTCCCTCCCACCCGAGGCCCTGCCCCTTCTGCAGGCCAGCCCGCCCCCCACTGTGGCTGCTGCCTCCTCTCCCAGGCTAGCGGCCCCAGCTCCCTTCCCTCTCCAGCTCCAGAGTGCCAGGAGGCTGGGCAATGTGGTCCCAGCCCTCCCCCCTCCCCCTGAGTGCCGAGTGGCCGGTCAGCGTGGCCCCAGTGCCAGCCCCAGCTGGGACCATGATGGCACAGAGGAAGAGCCACCTGCAGAGCGGGAAGTAGGAGGGGGACTGGGGGCGGAGTGTGGGCGGGGCCACACCTGGCTGTTTGGGGAGGCTCAGCCTCCCCCAGCCTATGATATCCACCACCCATGAATGGTGGAGCTCTACAGAGCTGCACACACAATTGTGGTACATGCTGCAGAATGCAAGTGTGCAGATGCTTACAAAGTTGTTTGGGCCAGGGTCTGTACATCTGGATCAATATTTTGGGTGGCCCCGTTTATTTCCAGCCACGTTGCAATACATAGGTAGCCACTACAACTCAATTATAGATTCCAAGGCCGGAAGAGACCATTGTGATCATCTAGTCTGACCTCCAGCATAACACAGGCTATCAAAGTTTTCCAATGTAATTCCTAGAGCAGATCTTTTTGAAAAACATCCAATCTTGATTTTAAAATTGTCAGTGATGGAGAATCCATCATGACCCTTCTTACATTGTTGCAATGATTAATGACTCTCGCTGTAAAAATTTTGCACCTTATTTCCACTTTGAATTTGTCTAGCTTCAATTTTCAGCCATTGGATCAGGTTATACCTTTCTCTGCTACACTGAAGAGTGCATTCACTCCTTAATTGTCTTTGTTAAGCTAAATAGATAAGAGTCAAGAAATTGAATGACTATATGGCAGGTTTACTAATCTTTTAATCATTTTTGTAGTTCTTCTCTAAACCCTGTCCAATTTTTCAAAATCCTTCTTGAATTTTGAGCACCAGAACTGGACACAATTTTCCAGCAGCAGTCACAGCAGTGCCAAATATAGAGGTAAAATAACCTCTCTACTCCTACTTGAGATTCCCGCTTGTACATCCAAGGGTCACATTAGCCCTTTTAGCCATAGCATCCAACTGGGAGCGCATGTTCAGCTAATTATCCACCATGACCCCCAAATCTTTTTCAGAGTCACTGCTTCCCAGGATAGTGTCTCCCATCCTGGAAGTAAGGCCTACGTTCTTTGTTCCAGGGTGTATCATTTGCACTTAGCCATATTAAACTACACATTGTTTGCTTGTGGTCCGTTTATCAAACAATCCAGATCATTCTGTATTATCCTACTGTACTGCTTAGAGACAGGGGTTTGTGTGTGATGCTAACTGTCTGGCTGCCTTTGTCAACTCTATTCTCATTTAAGTTCCTTTAACACTGCAATATTCATTTTTCAGTGCTGTAATTAGTCCTTTCTGTGATAGCCCATCTCAAGATATATCTACACTATGGAGACTATATTGCCATAGCTGTGTCGCCATAGGTATGCTGGCATAACCCTGTACTGTAGACACAGCCTCCACTGACGGCAGGGGTTTGTCTGTTGGTATAGGAACACCACCGCCCTGAGGGATGGTAGCTATGTTGATAGAAGTATTCTCCTATCAACATAGCGGCATCTACACTGGGGGTTAGGTTGGCATAGATACATCAGCCTGGGATGTGATTTGTTTACCTAATTTTAAAGTATTAATAAAGCCTCAGATAGTTATTCAAGGAACACTGTTACTTTTCATATCTTCACCCCTTTTGTTACAGTATTAAAAACTAGTACAATACCTACCTGCCTCTCTTATCCTTACTTGCCCATTCTCTTCTTTAACACTTGTTAATGAGTGTCAGGAAACCATGGAAATTCTCCCTTTAATCTTTCTCCCTTGGCTCTAAATATACACTATTATTTCCTTTCTTGATAGATTTTTCAGTGGTGGTTTGTATTATCATTTGCTAAATATATTATGTTATGCAGAGTCATAATTATAGCCCATATCCCACCTCTAACTTTCATCCAGGAAAGATCAGCATATTTGTATCTCCAACTTGCAGCTCCAGAGGTAGAGACATCTGTGCAATTAAAATGTAAATTTTATGGACCTGCTATTCCTCTCACACCAATTTTACACTAGGTGTGTTTTTTAGTAGAGTTACTCCTGATTTGCACTAGTTAGTTGGCCTAATATGTTTCAGCACCTTAGTGGTTTGTCAGGAGACCATAATTCCAGGGATACATTTTGTGCTATATGAAAGATGGAGGATGAAAACTATAATAGTTTATAATAAATAAAATGCAGAACAAAAATCAAGTAAAAAGTGTCGTTGGTTTCAGTAGAACTGTGTGAGTCACATAAATTAATCTGTTGAATGCCTTGAGTTATACAGCTTTTATTCAACAAAGGGGAGCAGGCCGAGGTATATTCTGCCCACAAAGATTTAGGCTGGCTTCTAAAGTTTGAAAGTCAGTTTGACTAAGGATTTCCCACTCTCATTAAGAAACACTCTAGAAATATGTGAGGAAACCCTTTCTGAAGCAAGATTTTCTTTTAATAATTTGTAGGTTATTGTACAGCTGCTCAGCCATACAAGGAATGAATTGCACAGTGTGCTATTTGACATCCATATGGGGTCTGTGGGCCAAGTCCGCCTCTGTGGCTGAGGCCTGGACTCCACTTAAAAGTTTTGCTGGCATAGCAATGTCAGTTAGGGTTGTGAAAAAAAATCACACCCTTAACTGACAGAACTATGCCAGCAAAAACTTTAGAGTTGATGTTCAGGAAAATGGTATAAGCTACAGTGGCAAAAGAACTCTTTTTCTGATATAAGCAGTATCTCTACTAGGAAGGTTTGCCAGTATAGCTCTATTGACAAACCCTTTCTAATGTAGGCACGGCCTGAGCTGAGCTTGGTGCAGGGACCAAGCTGGGAGAGAGCTTTACGCCACCTGTTTTCATCTTCTATATTGGTGCAGCCTGAGGGCTGCCCTAATTTGTGCTCAGCTGTCCATGCCCCCCTATGGGTTTTTGTGGTAGGCAGGAATAGCTGTGGAATAGGAATACCCTGGACATGTTCTCTTTTCCCCCAGCATGGCTTCTCATGGGGGCTAGAGTGGCAGTGGTGTGGAGCCACCTACTCCAACTGTATGACTGTTTGGACTCCTTCTATCCTGGAGGGGGACAATCTGGCTGGTTTATGACTAGGGCCAGCTGGAATATTTTTGGCTGAAATATTTTGTTGAAGAATAAAGGATGGCTTGTTTGACTAAAACTGAAAATTTTCCCTGAAAATTTTTGTTTGGTTGAATATTTCCAGTTTTTAATTGAAAAAAAAATAGTGTTCCTCCCCCCACACACATGATCCTCACTCCCTTTATCTCCCAAAGGAAAAAGGCAGAGAAAGGGAAAAGCCAAAAACAGATTTTTTTTCATTGGGGGTGGGGCATATATAATGCTTTTTGACCAGCTCTGCTACAACCCTTTGACACCATGATTTGGGCTCCCTCTTTCTTACAAATGTGTCTCAAAGTAGGAAAAATTTTCAGTAGTCCTAAGTATTTCTAAGGCACCCATCATATCTGAGCATTAACACAACAATTAAGGTTTATATGGCAGGTATGTCCATGGGATTTTGTGAGACTGCATTTAGAGCAGAATCCATTTACATCACCAAAAGCTAAGAGGAGAAAAAAATAAATGGACTATAAAGTAAAATATATAGGTGTTTATTTTGCTTACTTGATCATCTCATATTTATCCACTCAGAAGCTGTTGCCTGGAGAGAGAGAGAGAGAGTGTGTGTGTGTGTGTGTGTGTGTGTGAAGTTAAGTTTCCTTTTGGGGTGGGGAGGATTTTGTTCACAAGTTCCCTTAGGATTGTGTTATATTTTAATGCACATGCCTAGGGGTTGCAATAGGTGTCAAATGGAAATAGCTAAGGGGGCATTTTTGAAATGAAACCGGTTATTGTTGCCATTTAAATAGTTTAGAGAACGTAGATAGACCACAAAGTCTGTTTAAATGAAGTTGTCTGTGCTGCAGAGGTTGCATCAGGGCCAATGCACTGTAAGGGAGACACCAGTTCTCTTTGCTTCAGCAAATGCAACTCATTTAAACAGCTTTAGGTCTTGCCCAATCACAGGAGTAGTGCTGATTGGGCAATCACTGGCTAGTAATTTGGTATAGCTCACCAGTTCTGATCCCCAAGTCTAGACAAGGCTTTCTGTGTTCTTTTTATTAGGCATTGAGTGCTTTAATTTAACAACTAAATTATTTCTATTTAAACATTGCATAATGCATCACTGAGAACCTGCTGTGAGCTGCAGCCTACCACGGGTCTGTTCTGCATCCAGCAGTGCAGAGCTCCGCATTCCAAAATGGAGAAAGACCTTTGGTCTCTTCAGCTGCTCCCTGCATCTTTGCGTAACCATAGCACCCAGTCCAATTTGATTGCAAAATACTCGGGGAGATTAGAGAGATTGCAAAAACAGAAAACGCAGTAATAACGGGGGATTTCAACTATCCCTATATTGACTGGGTACATGTCACCTCAGGATAAGATGCATAGATATAATTTCTAGACACTTTGAATGGCTGCTTCTTGAAGCAGCTAGTTCTGGAACGCAGAAGGGGAGAGGCAAATCTTGATTTTGTCCTAAGTGGCTCCCCAGATGTGTTCCAAGAGGTGAATATAGCTGAATCGCTTGGTAATAGCAACGATAATGCAATTAAATTAAACATTCTTGTAGGGAGGGAAATACCAAAAAAATCCACTACGGTAGCATTTAACTTCAAAAAGGGGAACTACACAAAAATGAGAGAGCTAGTTAAATGGACATTAAAAGGAACAGACTCGAGCAAAATGGCTGCAAGCTGCATGGAAACTTTTATAAAACACCATAATAGAGACTCCAACTAAATGTTTCCCTCCCTACACACACACAAAAAAGTAAGAAGACTGGGAAAAAAATGCCACGCCGGCTAACTAGCAGAGTAAAAGAAGTGGTTATAGGCAAAAAGGCATCAATTGGAAGTCAAATATTACTGAGGCTAGGTCTACACTAAGGGGGGGGGGTTGATTTAAGATACGCAAATTCAGCTACGCGAATAGCGTAGCTGAATTCGGCGTATCCTATTTGACTTACCCCGCTGTGAGGACGGCAGCAAATCGACCGCCGCGGCTCCCCCATCGACGGCGCTTACTCCTCCTGACGAGGTGGGAGTAAGAGTGTCGATTTGGGGATCGATTTATCCGTCTAGATGAGACGTAATAAATCGATCCCTGAGAGATCGATTTCTACCCGCTGATCTGGGCGGGTAGTGTAGACTAGCCCTGTGGTAAATACTAAGGAGTGTAAACTCTAGCAAGTCAAGTATAAAAGTATAATTAGACAGGCCAACAAAGAATTTGAAGACCTACTAGCAAAAGACAGAAAAACTAATAACAAAAATGTTTTTATATTCATCAGAAGCAGGAAGCCTGCCAAACAATCAGTGGGACCACTGGACAATCGAGGTGAAACGGGAGCACTCCATGAAGACAAGAGAAGCTAAAGGAATTCTTTGCTATTGGCCAAGATGATCAAGGATGCAACCCCAGGTTCTGGGTGTCCTTAAGCCTCTGACTGCCAGAAGCTGGGACTGGACAACAGGTATGGATCACTCCATAATTACCCTGTTCCATTCATTCCCCTGAAGCATCTGGCATTGGCCACTGTCAGAAGACAAGATACTGGACTATATGGACCATTGGTGTGACCCATTATGGCCAGTCTTCTGTTCTCCACAAACCAATCGTTGTCTCAGATCCATTCCTGAGTGTAAACAAGGCTGTAGTGATAAAAACCAATAGTGACCAAAGATTTAACATATAAGCAAATTAAAAATTGGCCCAAGCTTAAAGTGCCCATACTACTAAGGTTAAAAACTGGGACATTTTGGGGGCAAACACTTGCTACTCATGGTGGCTGCTGCCTGTTTTGGCTCAACAGTGACACTGCCATGTGTCTCAGAATGGAGGGATTTTTCCAGTCCCATGGTATTCTGAATGAGTTTATCATCCTACTCTGAAAAATGTTTTAGTTATTGAAAAATCCCCCCTTTCATTGAAATGAAAAGCCAAGGCATGAAAGAAGTTCCTGGGACACCAGGACATAACATGGAAAACCAGACTGTGGGAGTAAAATCAAGCCCTAGGGTTACTTTACCCTAGCTGTCCAATTCAGATGTACGTTTGGATCGAGAAACACAACCCCTGCCCCCAACATGTGGGTGCCTTTCTCTGAAGTTTTGTTCAGTTTGTTATGGAGATAGGGCCCAGATGCTAAATTCGGATCCAGATTCTGAGTCCAACATCCTCTTCCCAAAGTTAAGGGGTGTTCATGGGCTCAGTTTTGGATTGGGTTCATCTCTGCTTTTTGCGTACATATACGGTGTGTGCATGTAAACAGCAGGACCTTGATTGAGCAGCCTCCTTCCCCAGATTATTGCTTGCATAAGGGAAGCTTATCGGCATCTAGAGTTGTGTGCAACTGGTCCTTTTATATGCTGCTTTTTCCCCAAATCGACTTAATTAGAAAGAGCCTCCAAAATAAATAAATATATAAACAATCCAGGTTTGGTGTTTGAACTAGCTCGTACAAAACAGCCAGTGAGCAGCACTGATAAGGAGGAGCTCAGTTGCATTTTCCAACAACAGACATCTCCCCTAATGCAAGCCACATTTCTTTTGGCCAAGTGCAATGGGTATTCTCCAGAATGGATATGAAAAGTAATAAGAAACTGTATGATTTAGTGATGACCCTCCGTGTGTCTGCTTTGAACAGACCTATGTCTGTTGTCAGGAGCCGGGCTGTTTTCAGCCATCAAAGCGTTTAGCCGAGTTTACAGTCTGTTGTTTACACTACTCTCCTGTACTATATTTTTCTGAATACAGTTTAACTATTACACTGCCCCTGTGATGAGTATTCTTTTCATTTGGGGCGGCAGCAGCAGACGCTCAGGAGAAAAGCCTTGGAGCATTGTTTTTGGACACATACGTACACAAGTTATTAGAACACAAGATCAAAGGAGGTGTCCCACTGTCTTCCTTTCAATGCTTCCATTGTGTTTGTATGCTGAAGCCTGCTAGAGAGTTAGAACCGGAGAGGGGGGAGAGAGAGAAAAAAAAACCCTTTGCACAAAGGTACTTGTCACTGAGAGAAGCCCATAAAAGATGATGTGAGAAAAGACACCAGGTGGAGTATAAACCACCCTTATTGTTAAGAAATGCAAATAAAAATCCTCTTCTATATTAAAACTTTCTCACTTGTCATCTCTTAGATGCTAAGGGAAAAAGACTCTGATTATTGAAGTCATGGCATTATTTTTTATTTCACCTCCTTTTTTTATGTGAAGCACACGGTACACGATGTTGACTTAAGTTATTTTTCTACTTTCTCAGCACATTATAATAGTAGTTAGTAAATTTCATCTCAGCAAAATACTCTCCAGAACAAAAACTTAAGGAGAAATGCTTTAAAAGAGCTCAAGAGTTGGTCTTTTTACACAATATGTCGTATGGGTGGGATGTCCTGCAAGTTCAGGTTATTTAGACTGGAACCTCTTGGCCCATGTTTACACCAGGGAAACTTTTACAAAAGAATCCCCACTAGTTCTATCACAGTCCTTGAGTTCCTGCTGGTGGAACACAGAGCCCTTCCATGAAGCAGACCTGCAGATGACCCCTTTAGGATAGCACCTCATATTATCTGCATCAGAGGCTGTACCCACACCGAGCACCTACCCAGGCCCTGTGCACAGTCTGTCTTGCGGAAGGGACTCTGCCAAAGCTGTTGTCTTCTTGCTGAGCTCAGCCTGGCTTTTGCCCATGAGAACATGGTAGTCCGCAATATGTAGGGTTCTAACCATGGACTGGTAAACCCTTCAGGCAAGGAAATCCCCCTGTCAACATTCAGAGTTTTGGTGCTCAGTGTCCTGTAATTGGCCAGTCTTCCCTCTGGCTGTGGCGACCTCCACCATTTGGCCTTTGTGTTGGAGATGGGATATATAGCTGACGGTGTCTTCAGAGAGAAGTCTTTTGCTTGGCCATCTTCATGACAGGGAGAGTGTTGTGAGATGTCATGCCACCTTTACCAGGTGATCCAAGATAGGCGCCAAGGGCTTTATAGGGATTGGACAGGAATTCCAGGACCCATGAGATTCCTGAACCAGGGCCTGCTAAAATCTGCTGAGTTAGCCAGTTACTTAAAAAATGGTGGGAACATTAGATCCAGACACAGTCTCTAGACTGCTGCTTCTCTGGAACAGAGAGATGTTTGGTACCAGAAGAGTCCTGTGGCCCATCTGTGTCCAAACAGCATTCTTTGTCTCCCTTATCACCATCTTGCTATCTCTCAGCTTACTGCATATGGTGGGCTGAGTGTTGACATCTGCACTGGGGCTGCACCAAGTCCTCCAAGCAAAGAGATACAGGAGGATACCAGTGTCGAGGCCAATGCCCCATGAGCCTAAACAGCCTTATCTCAAAGAAAGCACTCCAAATGCACCAAGAGCTTTGATTACCTCAGACCTGCCTCCAGGACAGGCATGACTGAAGATAGCTCTTCACATTTGGGACAGCCCTTGAGAAAACCAGGATCAATCTGGCAAGGTCACAGAACTCACACCGCCATGAGCGCTTTCTGGATGCATCTCCCTGAATCTGAATGTGAATGTGCTCATCTGTGATAGAAATCTTTTTGCTGCACAAACACTGTTTGAAGTCACTAACCAGTCTTCCTTCCTTGGCCAGGGAGCTCATAGGGGTCACCAAAATAAATTAAATAGTTTTAAGAGACCTGGCTTCTGTGGCCAAGAGGAAGCTGACTGGAGGTGGAGGTGTTAAGTGCTGTGTGATCACCTCTGCTGTGAGAGTGGGGCTGCTCCAAATCCTTCTGACTACCACTACAGCTCTTGGGAACGACAAACCCTTTAGCACTTGGGGAATTCTATTTGTCTTATGCTGTGGAGCTGAGAGTCAGGAATGAGTGTCCTGCTCGGGTGGCATCTTTAGAGATGTAAACATGATTTCTTCCTTATACGGCACAACCACCTTCACTGAAACTGATTGCGGCTCACCTTACACTCGTGGATTTGATGGCGGAAGAGGGCACAATTTACACTTTTCTGTCTGGGAGGAATACCTGGAGCATCTCCTTCCCTTATGTCCTCCCCCCCCCCGCTCCAAAATTGAAACTTGGGCCCTGGATCTCTGCCGAAGCAGCCAGTAAAGAAACCATTTGAGCAAGAGTGTTCATGATGTGGACACCTATCCACTAGGGCCAAGCCTGAGACCAGGACTGGACTAGCCTTTAATAAGGGAGAGGTTTAAAAAAGAAATGAGGAAGCAAGACAAAAGTGAGGAAATCTAAAATCCACAGACTCATTATGGAGGCTAGTTGACATAGTCACAGAAGACATGCATAACTCAAACCAAAAAAGGAAGTGTGAAGATACGGGGGGGGGGGGGGGGACACCAATATGGTTAAATAGCACAGTTCAAGATATTATTCAAGTCAACTATATGTATCCTTCAATGAAAATCCAACCCTAGTGATAGAAAGGCACATGATCCAAGGCAGATAAAATGATGAATGGAAATGAGGAGGGCTAGGAATTCAAAGTACAAATACACAAAGACATAAAGTCAAATAACAAGAAATTGGTAAAATATATCAGCAGGAGGAAGTCTGTGAGAGAATTGGAGAGTTGACTGCACAAGCAGGTGGTAAAGGGGCAATTAAGGAGGATAAGGACATTGCAGAGAAACTGTGTGCTTTTTTGTAGCAGCCTTTACCACAAATGATGTCTGAGAGAAACCATCTGTGGAGCTCTTGGTACTCTTTTTAGTCCGAGGTCTCTAAAGAGAAGAATGCTGCATGTAGTAGAGTGGTCAGCAAGGGGCTGACTGGGTTAATCAGAGTATTATGGATTGGAACCATGCTCTACCCCTCCCTTACTTCTTGTTTAGGTGGTGTGTATTTTCCCTCTCTATTTGTTATGTAGTTGAATAAAGCAACTTGTTCCCAGCCTGCAGTCCTGTAACTAGACTGTGTTTCTTGTGCACTCTTTCTTGAGCTGTCCCTTTAAAAAATGGCAACAAACTGATAAATCAAAGGGCAACAGGTTACCAGGACCTGAGCTGGGACTAAATATAGTCAAGCGCTCTTCTATAGGAATTATGAATTGGCGGAGCTGCTAACAAAAATATCCAATCTCCCATTAAAATCAATGATAATACCAGAGAACTGGAGGGTAGTAAATGTGCCTGGCTTTAAAAAGTAACTAGAGATGATCCTAGAAATTATACAAGTGAACTTTGCTTCAGTACTGGGAAAAATTGTTGAAATGATAATTAAAAATATAACATGAATAGAAAAAGATGCACCTGATATGATGGGGCAAACCAGCATGATTTCTCTAAATGAAAATTGTGCCTCACTAATTCACTAGAACTCTTTGAGCACATCAACAAAGTAGCGCTGGGACGTTGTGCAGTCTATATGGTTTTATAAAAATATGATAAGTGAATATAATGTAACTGGAATATGCTTCATGCAAAAGGTCTCTTGTTAGGTATCATTACAAAGTTTATAATCTACTGAGTGTGATCATCCTATTTGTATAAATGTACCACTCTTGTATCTAAAACTAGAAATATGAAATATAACTCTGAGGGCCTATTGTAATTATGTAAAGTGTGGGCCATTAAGGATGGTTTGGAATCTTGATGACTCCCATTGTCTGCAGATGGCTGTATTTACCTGTGAGTCTTTCTGTATATGTGTGTGCTGGCAAGTGAGTAATGAAGTCTTGCAGTGACATGTGATCATGTCACCTGAACTGGAATCCATCTTTAACCTGGTGCTTTTCCAGTGAGGGGGGGGGGGTGGAAACCCAGAGGGACAAAGGGTTCCCACCTTATGCAAAAGATATATAAAGGGGTGAAAGAGAACAAAGGAGAGAGGAGCCATCATGAAGAATCCCCTAGCTATCACCTGAGCTGCAACAAGAGCTGTACCAGGGGAAAGAATTGTGCCCAGGCCTGGAAGGTGTCCAGTCTGAGAGAAACTTAACTGAAGCATCTCTGAGGGTGAGATTATCTGTATTTAGTTTGATTAGACATAGATTTGCACATTTTATTTTATTTTATTTGGTGACTTACTTTGTTCTGTCTGTTACTACTTGGAACCACTTAAATCCTACTGTTTGTATTTAATAAAATCACTTTTTATTTAGTAATTTACTCAGAGTATGTATTAATACTTGGGGGAGCAAACAACTGTGCATATCTCTCTATCAGTGTTATAGAGGGCGAACAATTTATGAGTTTACTCTGCATAAGCTTTATGCAGGGTAAAACGGATTTATTTGGGTTTAGACCCCATTGGGAGTTGGGCATCTGAGTGCTAAAGACAAGCACACTTCTGAGAGCTGTTTTCAGGTAAACTTGCAGCTTTGGGGCAAGTGATTCAGACCCTGGGTCCGTGTTGGAGCAGACGGGAGAGTCTGGCTCAGCAAGACAGGGTGCTGGAGTCCTCAACTGGCAGGGAAAACAGGAGCAGGGGTAGTCTTTGCACATCGGGTGGCAGCTCCCAAGGGTGTTTCTGTGATCCAACCCGTCACAAGTGCATAAAGGAGAAATGATTCCCATAATTTATTTGGGTTTTCAAAAAGCCTTAGACAGGCTGGAAATGTGGAGAGCTGAATGGTGCATTCACCCCGCTCCACCAATTTGCACTACCATTGAATTCTCCTGCCTCTGATGAACATTCCTTCCAGGTACATCTCCTGCTTATACTATTTTGAATGGCATTCAGGTTCATGTTAAGCCTGAACCCCATTCATGCTGTCTTATTTTACATTGCCACATACAACCTGGTGATATGTGCCCTGTTATGCTAGCCCTGATTTTTGCCTATATTCTGTAACTGTGGACCAAAAATAACTGTTGTTCAAATACATAATCAAAATAGACACAGGTTGTATTGTTGATACTGCCTTATGTTAGTACTTCGATGCACTTCACTGCACTCTTTCTAGGGGCATTAAAACAGCTGCCAGCATTACAGACATGATTTCTTCCAATCCTACGTATCCATTTTTCTACTGCAAGTATTAGCATTAATTTTACTGTACTATTGTCTGTTGAAAATAAATTCCCAGTGTGATCTTCTGTACTACTTTTTTGGTGAGAGAATTTTTTTTCCCATCCTCAACATATTTACGTTGTATCTAGATTCAAAAGGGTTTTCTATACACTCTGCAAGATTATAGCACAGTCAGCACTAATGAAAAAGGCAATGAATAATACTATACGTCATGGCTTTCATACTTCACAAATTCCACTGGGGTCACGGGGTTAAATTAGAGACCTTTTAATCATTGGTACAGCTTTATGAATGATGTACTTTACTCTGATAGTTTACTAGACGTCACTACTTAACATACATCTGACTCCTTCGAAGAAAAAAACAAAAGGCTTTGTGTAACTCAAAGACCCTGCGGTTATGAAGATCATTGTAATTCTACTGAGACAAATCTTGAGGGCCTATTCAGTTTGTATACCATATATATATTCAGGCCAAATGACACTGAAGTCAATTGGAATTTGCCTGAGCCAAAACTGAATAAGGACCTCAAGAATTAGCCCATGAAGAATAATTAATACTTTCCTTCCCTAGTTAAAGAATAGTTATTAATTATTCGATTTAATATAATTGTTATTACTTATTTGTATTATGGCAGTGCCTCGAGGCCCTGTTCAGATTGAGGCCCTGTTGTGCTAGCACTGCACACACACACACACACACACACACACACACACACACACACACACACACACACACACTAATTATGATTTCTATTTACAACCTAATATATGGACCATATTATGTACCTAGATTTTTCAAGAGAAACTCCTTACTTTCAGTATATGTTCCTAGATGACAAGCGTGTTGTTGCAAAATCATTACTGGTCATAATTAATCAGGACTTTTTATTATATCTCATCCAAAAGATGGAACCTCTTATAACGCTGTGCCTCCTAGACCCACACTGGACCATTACTTCAATAATGACTCTGAAGGAATAATGCCACCTACTAAATCGTCATCACATCTTCCTGAAGCACCTGGATTTTCCTTGGAAATCTTCCATTCAGGTAGTGAAGACTGAGTCTTGCTTAGTTTATGAATTCTAATAAGATCACAGCCCTGAACTAGCATGACTGCAGAACATACAGTAACACACTTGATACATGAAAATTTTCAGATGAAGCATAAAACAAACTGGCAGAAAATAAATGTAAGTTAATGGCCAGATTCTGACACAATTACCTATCTGAGAAGGAAGGTACTTCCCTATGTAAATAAAGGTGGCAGAGTCTGTCTATGAATGAGGACGGTACAGTAAGAAATTCACATCTCAGCTTGAAATAAAGTCCATGAAGCATAGTGTCTAATTCTGCTGGAAAAAGTTTTGAAGTGTAAGTAAAAAAGAGGTTTCTGAATGGATCTGCAACCAAAGTATATTGTAGAGCTTCCAAAGAGCCATATCAGAGTATGAGATTGCATTTGGAGTTTCAGGCAAAGTTATAATCAGAGTCCCATGTGCTTTGTGGCAATGATAGAAGTTCTGCAGATGGTTCAGATAAATTAATAATGTGAGATTTGTATTGAATTAGATATGAAAATGAGTAATGCAATCATTGTTATAGTCCCCATATTATTTATTTTACATAAAATTCAGTTTATTCTGTCTCCAAATTCTCAGCTTTCAGGACGCCCCAGCTTGACATCTTTAGGTTTCAGAGTTAATATTCTGTGAATGGGGCAGGTCACACCTCTATCACTGTGTCCATTTATACTCCATTCATGTTTTTCAAACTTTTCTTCACAACCATGCAGGCTAGAAATAGCTGGTTTTGTGACATTTTTTTCTATAAGAGGTGAATTCCAGTGCAAATTCCATGGCTTATGGGACTGATAAGTGACACAGAAACCCTAGCCCTCTTGAATGTGATAGTTTGCAGTGAAAATCAATTTACAAATGCTTGGGGGAAACAATGAAAGGACGTTATTGTGTTTATTTGCTTATTTCTATATTCCTAAATGGAACAAAGAGCCCTCAAAAGTACAATAGAGCTAGAAACAACCGAGGTCCCCATCTGGAAATGTTCTGACCATAAATGGAAGTGTGTGTATGTAAGAGCGAGACCAACAGAGAGCATGCAAGAGGAAGGTAATCGTTTTCTGAAGCTGTTGCCATGGCTAAGAGGAATAGTACAAAGGTATCTAAAGACATACATGAAGTTCAACCAGAAAACAGCAGGCATCCTTTAGGACTTCACCCTGACAATGGTGGCCACCTATCCTTTATTTTAAGGGGCAAAATAATTTGGGGCCTGATCCCACAAGTTGCTGAGCACCTCCTATGGAGTGCTGAGTTCTGTGCAAATTTAGCTCACCAACTCGAAGGATCAAGACCTTAGTATCTAATATCCCTTCTCAAATCAATACAGGATGAATTTTGTCCCATATTTCAGCAATAATTCTGCAAAGATCATATGTTATGTTACAAAGGTATAATGCCCTGACCTGGTCATGATTTTTGCACAGATGGACCCCGACACCGTTTGTGAACTCATGGGGGCTCTGCAAGGACTCGTGGTGCAGCCGTGTTGAGCTCATGGCAGAACTGGGGCCTCATTTTGTTTCAAGAGTTGAACATTGTGGGGTAGAGTCCCTTTAAAAATATTGCAGGGCATTTTTTTAATTGCCCTTTCATTTCCTTGAAATGTATTATGTAGCTAGTCACTGTAACCCTGAGTAAGTTAGAGTTTGATTTAGCTTAAGAAAAAAAAGCCGAGCTGGGAGAAAAATAGAACTGATATTATAATTTCAAATTGCTTAATATCTGTCAGAATTTTCACAGGTGAATCTCAGGCCCCCAGGAGTCTGATTGATCTAACCCCCCCTCCTTTCTTCTCCCCCAAACAAGAAGCAGTCTTCAAAGGAACAAATACATAACATAAGATATGGGCCAAATAAATTATTAAAATATATAAAAAGAAAGAGATTCAAAAAGAGATGCAAATTATTGGCTATTTGACAAGCAATTGATGCTGTTGCAATCACTGAACATCGCAATTCATGAGTTTTATTTGCTAGACAGATAAATAGTTGAAATAATCTGGAAAGCAAATTTCTCTCTCTCCATTATTCAGGGAACAATCAGCTATTAAATTTTTTAGTTAATGTCTTGATAGTGATTGTGATTTATAGAGTCACGTCACATCAGAGTTTCACCACATACATTTTGGAATCTCAGAGATGAATTCCAAGCCCGTCTCCCCTGAAATCAAAGTGTTTGAAAACACAGATGTAGACTGGAATTTTTTGGCCTGGGCCCATCTGGACCAATCCCTGTGTAGTTTGAGTAGTGGTTTGTAGAGTAAAATTCTTGGAAATCTCCATTTTTTTCTTTCTCAAAACTTAAACTAGTAATCACGCTGCTCTTCTCGTTCTCTTTTATCTCTCTCAGCTGAACTTCAAGAATCCCGAGGGAGATGTGATTTTCATAAAATAAAAAATAATGACCAGCAGAAGGAAGGAAATACGTTTTTAATGACTAAAAATTCTCTTTACAAAACTGCAAGTTTTTTGATGTATCGTATCTGTAAAACAATAGTACTGGCCCAAATGCTGGAAAAGGAAGAGAAGGGTTTTTTTAAAGTTTGATTTATGTTATTCATTTATTTTTTAAGGCTGATTGAGGCTTTTGTCCAGCACCCTAAGCCATTAAGAAATATCTCTGGTATTGAACCTTACACCTGTAGAATATCTGCACTTTTCAAAACACCCCAGCTTTCCTGGAAATTAGGAAATTGAGAATCAAGGGCTATGTGGTTTTATGGTGCCTATCACCTCAGTATCTGAGTGCCTGAATTAACTTTACGCTGAAGAATAACTTGCAGAAGTTACAAGAAGGTATACATTGTATTAAATATCCAGGTACGGGTGCATTCCGCATCAGTAATGACAAGGCAGTATGTTACTCTGGCGTATGAGCTCATTCATATGAAGATTTTTTTTTAAACACTGAAAATATAGCAGAAGCATCCAGACCTGTGGTCCTGATGCAGGCAAAACACTCAGAGGTCAATGAGACACTAGCTTCTGAGGGAGCACAGTAATGGGTAATTAAAATGTTTGATAAACTGATTTTGAGTCCAGTCCTGCAGCCCTATGGGGTTAATCCTGTGAGGTTTGAGTGCTTTCAAGTCCTGTGGAAGCTGATGGTCCTGATTCTGGGGTTCCTTACAGCTCCTTTGAGCTGGCTGCAAACCTGGAAGAATACTGTTAATTCCCCCATGGAATACTCCTGGAATATGGGCACTTCCCCAGTGTTGAAGTGCTAGTGAAACTGTCCCGTGCCACAATCCCCTTTGAAGCCACTGGCATATAAGGGAAGCATAGGGTGTGTTGCTGGAGCACATTGCACTCCAGCCTGCTCTGGGCTGCTGGTCAGCCTTATAGGGCAGTTTCAGCAAAACCTAAATTAGAGCAGCCTCAGAGGCTGTTGTAGTTTGCACCAAGGACTGCTCCAGTTCTCAGCCAGTCCCAAATCTAGGTACTGCAAAACTGGCATAAAGCCACTTTTATTACCCACCCTGCCTTGTGTCTACAGTGAAATCACTTTGGCTGGCATGGAGAATCAGGACCAATGGGAGGAAAACATAAAAATACACACATTCAGTAGACACCTTTTATTAAAATGTGCAACCCCAGGGGCTGGTAGAGGTTGTATATTTTCCTCATTCAGCCCTGAGGGGAAGAAAAATTTGGAAAGCTGCAGCTAAATGTGGGGAATGATGGGGACCCGAGTATGTTTAGAGCGTGCAGCGCGTTCCCAAAGTTTCCTCCCTGCAGCTGTATGAACTAGTGCATCTGATTTAGCAAACACATTTCAGTTATTAGAAAGAGGCCTCCTCCTTTTGCCTTCCCTGGGCTTTCTCTGTGGCTCTGTGCTCTGCTGCCTGTGTCTGGCTGGAAGTGAAATGCACTAGAGCTGCTGCTGCTCCTTTTTTTTTTTTTTTTGAGACTCCAAAAGGATCTTTATTCCCTTTCATGTGCCGCCTCAGTCCAATAGGAATCCAGAGGCTGCCTGCAAGTGGTCTAATCTCAATGAGGTGTCAATCATGTTCCCTGGTGGGTGAAGTAAGGTCTTTTGTAACCGCCTCTGTCTTTGGGAAAAGAGAAGAGAGAGGAGAAAGACTTCAGCAGAGAGAGGAGGAACGCAGGACCGTGCTGCAGAAGGGGAACTGAGATTTGATTTTGCTTTTGCAGGGGGGGAAAGTGGAGCACATGGATTTCTAAAAACGTTGGGATTTTATAAAAAAAAAAAAAACAAACCACCACTGAAAACAGTCCAATGAATCGTAATTGCAGATCAATGCAGAGAAATGGGGAAACTTCACTCGAAACATGGTTAGTTCCTTTCACTTGCTACTCCCACAGCCCCTTTCCCCCTGGTTCGGATTTCGTGTTGTTTGTTGTGATTTTTTTATACTGGTGTCTAATGATCTTCCTTTATTATTTTTCCCCCCTACACTTTCCCATGGACCTGCCTAGCTGCCGTTTGTAAACCCAGAGAAAGTCCAGAAGGTAGGGATGGCTCTGTATTGCTAGTAACTTTCACACACCCCCACCCCTCTCTCCCCCTAAAACTTTCTGCGGCGGTTCGGTGGGACTGTGGTGGCCGGCTCAGGTTTATGCCCCAGGTGCTGGTCCACCCCCATCCCCCAACACTCCCACCCTGGGGCAGGCAGAGGGCATGGGTGTGCTGCTCCAGTGTGTGGCATTGTCTCTTGTGCTTTCCTTAGGTGATAGTTTTGCAGTGAACGCCTCCCTGGCTCGGAAAGGGATTGAGGACTGGATGGTGAAGCAGAAATACTTCGGTAGCAGCGGGGGCAGCAGTACGGGACTCCTGCAAGGCTGCCAGCACCGGGCTGTTTGCAGGCTCTCCAGCACCAGGGTATGTCAGTGTCTCAGCTGCACAAACTCCCCCTCCCCCTCTCCTCTTCAAACACTAAAAGCCCAAGCCCCTTTCTCCCTTCCCTTCCCAGGATCAGCTGTGAGGCGGCTCTCCTTTGCCCAGATGCTGCTTTTAGGGGCTGCCCCCGTGGGTGGCTTCCTTCCTTGTGCCCCTTTGGTGAGGTTAGAATCCCAAAACAAACTCTGCTCTGGCATAAGAGCCTGCGAGAAGTATAAGCACCTGCCCACTAGTTTATTAGCAGGACGATTAGTACAAAACCCACTGCAAACAGGAACAAACAGAAAGCCATTGGAATGCGCCCAGCTCCCAAAACGTACCAAGAGAAGCTACTGTCTGTGGCAGAGAGTTATTGCTGTGACTCTTTGACATAGGAGTTCAGGAGAGCCAAGCCACGAAAGAGCCTTTTTACTACTTTCCAAAAGTGTTATTTACTGATTTGGTCACATGATTAGTGCATTGGTGATTTTCTTTTTAAAGAGTTTTTGAGCTTGCCACTTCCCAGCTCATCTGTGAGCATATGCTCCTGGGGGAAGTCTATATACCCCATCTCCCCCTAAATTCTCTGTGTAAAGTTCGGGCAAGAGTGGGGTTGTAGGTTTCTTTCTTAATGCTGTCCCTTGAAACTCAAGGGAATGATGGGGTGTAGAAGACAGTGATTCTCAAATATCGTCCTTCTACTCTTTTAGGATCTCATCCAAAGCTCACTGAAGTGTATGGAAAGCCTCCCACTGATTTCAATGTGCTTTGGATCAATCCCTTAAACTGGGTCAGTGGAAGAGTAACCTGAGAGATGAGGAGACTGGAATCTGTGCTTCCCAGTGCAGGAATGTGTGTCAGAAAACACAGTCAGGGCAGCATCACCAAACATCCTGCAGACTTTTGTGTTTGTGAGGAGGCATTTCATCATAAATGGTGCAGTTTTTACTTAACATCTGGACTTTACCTTTCCTCTTGTTTGAGATGTGAGAATGGATGAGAGACTATGTTGGGGTCTTAAAACCTTTCTCTTGTGCTTGGGGGTCTATAATCTTAAAACCTTTATCTTGTGAGGCGTGATAAATAATTTGGAGATCATTGGAGGCTAGGTGAAAGGAGTAAGATGCTATATAAGTATTATTTATTATTGATGGACAAATTATTTTTGCTCACTGTTAAACTCTCTTAGCCACCATTGGTTTGAGGGTTTGACTTGGAGTTTTGTGTTGCAGAAAAGGTGATGACAGTGGGAGAAAGAATTTCTCATTTAAAATAGTGTGTGTATAATCTGTGACAATAAATAGAATATAATAATTCTGCCTGCAATTATTCTTCCGATAAACCCATTTTTGCGAGTCAAACTTTTGGATGTGTGTGTTCTACCCTTAACTGGCAGGTTTGTCTAGGAAAGAGAGTCTCAAATTTAAACTGAATACAAAAAGAAAACGTGAGTTTAAAATACAGGAAAAACCTCACAAATACGAACATAAGTTTTTTGAATCTCAACGATACTTTGAGAGATTTGCAAAACTAACTCCATGAGTTTTATTCATCTCTGTATATATTAGTAAAAAGTAAATGTTTTTCTTAATTAATTAAGCAATTAGCTAAATTATCCGTACTTTTTACTGTCCTCTAAAATTAGTTTATTTGAAATGTGCTTGAATGCACTATTCCATAGAGGGTGTTGACTGTACCTCCTACCATATAGTTTGGTGTAGAATGTTTCAAAATAATGGTGGCCTGATATTGCCCTGAATATATGGCCTCATTGCCTGTTAATTGCTTTAATGCTATTGGCATCCTGCTGGAAGCGGGCTGTGACAGTTAATTAAGGTTCCTTTAAATATGAATTTTGTGTAATATGAAAGCAGATATTTCTACTACTATAGTCGAAACAGATATGCTGTGTATAAAGGTTATGGAGTCAAGGTTGCAAGACCAATTCTAAGACCTATCTTTGATTCATTGATCTACCAAGATATCATAGAATCATAGAAATGCAGGGCTAGAAGGAACCTCGAAAGATCATCTAGTCCATTCCCCTAAGCTATCAAGTGGACTGCAGCCTAGCATCTTAGTTATTAGTTTATTTCAAGATGTAGAAGTGACTAATATTTATAATCAATTTCATGGAATGCTACATAAAAATGTACATACCCAAACAATACCGGACTGTTATACTTGAATCAGTCAAAGTTTTTTATTTGTGCTTGTGCCATGGTTGAAAGTTTGGTTTTCCATTAAAACCTATTTTAGTGGGAAAAAATCATATTTTAATGATGATTTTAGTGAAAAATCATATGCTATTGCGGTTTGTGGTAGGAATAGTTGGATCAAAAAGAGATGAGACTGTGGATTCAGGGAAATATCCAACTGAGTTTACAATTAGAGAAAAATCAGTGGCTCTAGGAATATTTTTGTTCACTATTGAGCCTCTTCTCAGGAATCTCTAAAAAGAATCATGATGATGATGATGATCTGTCTAGCATTTTGGGCCTGATTTTGTGAAATTTTGTGCATCTTCTCTTGGCTTTTGATGAGAGTTGAGAGCACTCAACAGTGTTGTGCTGTGACATTTTGGATTGTCTTGGTGAAAAATTGTTCATAATAGAGAAATCTGACAATACATTACATATAAATCAGGATATAAACCAGTTGCAGACTGTTTTCTCAAGAACAGGGCCACTAAAATGGTCTGCTTCACTTCTGTCATCCAAGGAAGTTGACCCTAATGTAGCTGTTTTAAAGCAACAAGGAATGAATAAATTTGCTAAATAAAGTTTAGTATGTTCACTTAAAATATAAGATGGAATGTACATGGATGAGTTTCCTAAACCAGTTGATGGAACTATTTGTGTACACTGAATCTTGAACTGTTTGACAGGAGCATGATTCAAAAATTCAAGAGCTAGTCTATTACTGAACTGTAGTTTAGAGTATTTCCTGATTGGAAGAAGCTTTGCTCAGCTGATTTTTCCCCCCCAACATTCATGAGGAGAAAACTAATTAGTGTCCAACTATTGCCAAATGCATCAGTCATCTGAGTAGGATGTCATAGTAGTAAATTGTTGTTGGGTGAAGGCCTGAACAAGGGTAAAGCGATTGAATTTGAAATATGCACTTTTGGTGTGTAAACAGCCTTCTCTTCTGGGATAAAAGCTCTGATCTCATTAAAGCATTGACACCTGCCCAGCAGGGGCTGCTATGCTCTAAATTTTTTAATCACTGTGTAGGCTGGGGTTAAATTGCAGCCATCCCATTCCATGACACTGAATTAAAGAAAAAAGCAATTTTGTGGCATCCATGAAAAGAATGATGGCTTGAGTTATCTTCTATTTTTAATGCTAATTGAAACCACTAGGGTTGTACATTACAAAGCCTTTTAGGGAAGTAGAATACATATTTGTTGCTACTTATGAAGGAGTTAATTTGAGGCTGGAGGAAAAGGGAAAAGCTTCCTGTCACTGAACAGATTATCCTTTATCAGTTTTCATTTATTCATCTTGTTTATTTTTACAAACTATTTCTGCAGACCACCATTATTTGAAATTTTTTTTAAACTAAAAAGCAGCTCTGCGCTAGAGGGGAAATTTTTAAATATAGCATTTGCTTAATTCAATTTACTTTTATCTTCAAAGCCATAACAAATTTTACTAGTTTCTTACTTGAGTGTCTCATCAAAATCAGAGTTCTGGGTTGAAAAATCTGTAATTTTTAATTGCCTGTATGGTCCCAAACAAACTGGTACCCACTAAGCCAAGTTGGAAGTTATCATGATGGGAAAACTAGGAAAGACTTTAGGTACCGGTATATTGCTAGGACTTTATACAGCTTTTGATTTGCATGCTTCACTCTTCTTGACATCAGTGGGATTGCACACCCTGGCTGGGAACAGTTTAAAACAGTTCACTGCTTTTAAGATTGGGGCATGCTTTCCATATGTTCTATGCCTGTAACTTCCATTGACATTAATGGGCATTCCATGCATTGTTTGAGAAGAGAATAGACCGCAAAGTGTCAGCTTCGATACTCTTCTAACAGGATCTTTCTTTTAAAAAAGATTGATCTGTTTAATAGTGTGTGTAAGCATGCATGTGTATGTGTACGTAGATATAGTCTGTAAAGCACACATGTAGATAGGTCATGTGTGCTGAATGAAAACATAATTCCCTAAAAATAATTTTTTGATTTATTGTCCAGATTCACATTGCCTGGAAGGCCATTAAAATGGTAGAGTTAAATTTTAAACACTAGTTAGCAATATTTTTGGAGACCATCTCATGAGTAGAACTCTCTTTTGAGAGGCTGACCTTTTATTGTCATGGTAGCAATATCCGTATATATCTATTGGATAATTTATCTGTCTATCATATTGCTGTGTGACTACTTAAAATGTTCTTTTTTTTTAACTTGCCTCCTTGCTCTCATTGTTGGCATATTGTAACTAATATACTATATTGACTTACAGAAACCTGGTTAAAATTAGCAATGGGTTTGTCAGTTCTTGGTATTGCTAGGGTTTGAATAATTGTTAAGTTTGCATGCATCAGGTGTAGTAGACCAAAACAAATTCACCCAAATTTTGCAATGAAAGAAATAGCAGAGAAAAGCCCTAAGTACTGTTGAGATTTTGGTGCCAATAAACCAAGACAATTTAATTACTGGTGCACATAATACATCTTGAACGTGCTGGTTTGGGAAAATTACAATATGAACACTAAAAATCAAAGAATCTCTGAAAGTATTAGTGCCATGGTGATGAGATTAGTGAATTGACCAATACTGTAGCAGAAAACTGGATTCCAGGGGAATTATCCTTGAATGATACCAGTTGGTACAATTAAAAGCCACAATGCAGCAGCCATATGGAAAGTGTTAGACATCCTTACATGGTTTCAAAGCTATGTGCCGGAGGTTAAATTGACATATGAAGAAAATCATAAATTAAATATTTTGTGTTATGAAATTAGAAAGTTGACTTGCTTGAGCCATATGGAGGAGGTGACTGGGAGATGATCTGCATTTCATCTGGGCTTGTTTCAAAGATACTTTAGATTAAATGTGGTGCATTGTCAATTTGGGATGTTGATTAGAAAGCTAAATGGCCCGTGAAGTCTCTGCAAACAAACCTTATTAAATCAATTTATTTGATCTCTTCAGACAATGAAAAATATGAAAGTTGAAGTTACTGAGATTGATGTTTATAATGATGAAATATATCCTGTTTAGTAGCTGAGGGAGGTCTAAATCTGAGTGACATGGGAAGGTTATGTTACTTAGGCTTTCCAGTAACAGATAGCACCTCCTGGTTTTATACACGCTTAATTCTCATGAAAGGTAGGCTGTTTTATGGAATACATTCTCTTCCTCTGTAAATTAGGATGAAATAGAACAATGATGTTTTATATTCCATATTATCTTAAATGTAAATAATTTCTTCCAGGCTTTTATACTAAAACTTCTTGCTTAGAACAAAGATGATAAATTTGTTACATTCTGGACATATTGAAATGTTCTTTACACTAGAGTTCATTAACAGAAGGGTCCTCTGTAAGTTTTTTTTTTTTTTTTTGAAAGATCTATAATAAGACCCAGGAGGAGCTAAGTAAGTGGATATTTGTAGGCACCCCTCAGAAGATGATCTCGGTTGACTTGACTGGTTGCTTTTGAACTAGGTTAGGAACAGAGGAAAGAGGAGTCACTTGAGTATTGAAACTGTGTAAGGGTTGATTTTATTCTGAAGGAGGGGAATTGTTGTTCAATGATGATTTTTAAAACAAATCAGAACGTGCAGTTGGCGCACCTCCCACCAGTTGGCCTTTATAGAAGTTCTTGTGGATGACTAAGCTTCATGAATATTAGCATCAGAACTTGGTACAAAAGTAAATGGCAGATGTTGAAATGTAAGAAATATTTGGAGCAATTCTTTGTAATATGTCACATCTCTTCCCCACTCTCCCCACCATTTGCACTGAGTGGAAGTACCTGTAACTTTGAAAAATCAGACAAAGAGTCTCTGACTTTGTGGTATATATTAAGGTACACTTCAACTCTGAAAAGTGACTATGGGAAAACGATGCCTTTTTTACTCCATGTGTAAATTCAGTCCTATCTGCTAATGCATGTGGGTAACTACATCCACAAACTAAAATGAATATATGATTTTACTGACTTATGTGCTTAGATAAGTAGCAGTTTATAGCTGCAGTTGATGAAGGTACATTTTAAAAAAATTAGGGAGACAGAAGGCAGCCCCTTTTGAAATATTTGGTACGGTGTCATCCGTGCTTTTTCACAACCATCTAGACTGGCCCTGACACCCCATTGTTTGGGTCAATGCCTTTTCCGAAAGAGTGCCAATATGCAAATCATACTGACTTGGGCCAGACTGTATCTTTTAAAGAGATCAAATTGTATTATGATGGCGAGACCATCAAACTCATTTTTGGATGTTACCGACTTTGGATTTAAAGCTGGTCACTAGAGGCATCCACCCACTGTGTCACTTGCAGGGAGAGTCCCTTGTGAATCCATGGATTTCCTCTGAAGTATGGAGAGGAGACTGCTTTTATTCTGAACAGAATTTAATTTATAAAACTTCTAAAGTGCCTAGATTTTCTGCCAACTAACCTTGGGCTTCAGTCTAGCAAATGTACACAGCATATGTAACGTTAGATCTTAGATGGATTGGCATGTGGTCAGCCCATTCTGTGTGCTTGTCCATCCCCGAGAAATACTTTGTGTTTTGTGCTTATGATGGAATTTAATGCATTTGGGGCCATTACCGTGGCAGCTTTAAAGGATTAAGTATATTGAGGTTCCCATTAAAGTATAACTCTGTGATTCAAGATCAGTGGAAGAAAATCATGCATGAACGTTTGATCTTGGGTGCAGCCACACATGCTGTGAGGTATAAAATAAGGGGATAAGCTCAGTAGGGAAGTAAGAGTACAAAGTGTTGTCTTGCAGGAGGAATGGGATTTGGGAGCAGACTTGGATCTTTTGATCCACAGTCTGATGTGAATTATGTGTGGTACCGAGGTGACAGATTTGTCTTGGGGGAGCAAGAGGGATGCAGGAGGGCGTGTTAGGTGCCCTCAGAGATAGTTTGCTGTCTAATTCTCCAAAGACATGATGGTGGTAGCTAAAGTCTCAGCTGTTTCCTGTTGTCCTGGCTGAAAATGTCTATAATTCCACCAGGGTTAATTATGCAGGGGAAAGGAACCAAGAGATAAGTAAAAAGGATAGTGAGTGTAAAACTAAGTCTTATGCAAAAGTGCCATATAGAGCACAAGTGCCTATATAGGGCCTTGATCCTGCACTCTTTGTCCAGGAAAATCTCGTATTGACTTCAGGGAGAGCTTTTCCTAAGCAAGGAACACAGAATCCTGAGCTCCTAGAGTAAAAGGCAATCTGTGGATTGCATAAGATGCTGTGGTTAAGCCTGTGTCACTGTTTCCATTATAAACCTCTCTCTTTTTAAAACAATAAATAATAATTTTGTTTGTGAACTTTCCAAGTCTTTCTCTGTCTCTCCCTGTTCACATAGTGTGCGTGTGTATATGCTACAGACACTCTCTCCCCCTAAAAGAGAGAACATCACAAACTAGCAAGGAGAATATCTGTCATTCCAGCTGAGCAAGGTCTAAGGCAATAACCCAAAATATCCTGGAAGAAATTCTAAAAAGCACTGAAGAAATCAATCATCTAATCCTAGAGGAAGGTCTTTGATGTAATCCTAGCAAGTTTATACTGGGAGCCTGCCTATTTCTTTATGGTCAGCTGTAGACTTTCTATATGAAAAGTGGATGAAATAATTTCATATGCTTCTGCTTTTAAAAAAGAAGTGTCATAGTTTTCTAAAGTGTACACACTGTTTAAATGTAGACTGTGGCTTTTAACCTAAGACCAGGTGGGCAGGAAATACTTTCCAAAACAAGTACTTATAGAAAAATAAACAATAATTTGATATTTTTCCCATGGAAATACTGTCCCCCATTTAGCCATGCTGAATATTTAATTTTGTTTTGAGGGTAAATGTTACAGGTTATCTCAGGAGTTTAAACTATTTTTTATTTATGTAAAGCTTATGTACAAGGGTTTGTTCCTAATATGAATACATGTATTAAAGGAGTCTTTAAGATGCCTGAAATCAAATATTTGGATAGTTTTATTTTTAAGTAACTTTTGGGGTTGAGCAAGTCTTATTTACATCATCTGTAAAACCTCCACATTATTTTCCTGCACCCTTCAGGATTGATCCAAAACCTGCTGAAGTTAATAGGAACTTCATTGAGTTCTATGGACTTGGGATCAAGTTCTTTGCAGTATCAGCTGGTGAGGCTGGAGGAGTAAAATGGCCAGACTAACAGCTTGTTCATCCACCAGTGATTACATTGATCCTATAGTGGCAGCATTTTTCCTCCCAGTCATGGCAATTTATTCACTCACTCTTTTCTGACAACTCAGTAAGGATTTTGGCAATTACATTGCAGGTTAAATTCTCCTAGATAATCAGGAATAGGGCTTTTAGCTACAGTATTATTTAGTGCCGTGGGAACAGCCCATTAACATATCACATACCTGTTTTTAATGGTTTGGAGTTGACTTTTTTTAATTTTTTAAGTCCAGTGAGCTCTGTTATATGATTCCATTATAGGTCACACCCGCATTTCCATAATTAACATCTTTTAAAAATGGGTTTATTCATGGCTGATTGAAGACACATACCAACCTTTTTTTTTCTCTGGACTAACATGTAACATAGGGCTTGTCTTCACTACGGAGCTAAATTGGTGCTGCAGCGGGATCGATTTAGCGGGTCTAGTGAAGACATGCTCAGTAGATGGGAGAGTGCTCTCTCATCTATTTCTGTACTCCACCTCAATGAGAGGTGGAAGCAATGTTGGTGGCAAAGTGTCTCCTGTTGTGGACCCCGTGGTAAGTAGATCTAAGTTACGTTGACTTGAGTTACACTACTAACGTAACTCAAATTGTGTAGCTTAGATCAACTGGCAGCTGTAGTGTAGACCAAGCCACAGAAAATTGGGTAGCAAATTTTTCATATTATTACTATTGCAACTATTATAGGTGGCCTTTCACCTACCATGGAAATGCAGCCATTGATAGATGGCAGCATGGCAGCTATACAGCAGTGGACACTAAGCACAACAGTTGAGGAAGAATATTGTATCCATTTGAGACTATATGGGGGATTATAAGGAGGCAGAATGTGATTACCCAGAATGTGGTCATCAGACTTTACACCCCTGGTCTTTTCAAGATGGTTGGTTTAACTGTTTTGGGGTGTTTTTTTGGGAGAGGGCGGGAAAAGGAAGGATAGACGGTGGTTGGGTTTTTTTGGGGGGTTGTTTTTTTTTCCCATTTGGATGAAACAGATGCTTGTGAAAGTGCTTAACTAACACCAAGCACAGGGCAGACTTAGGTTGTTAAATGTCCTTTGAACTCCATGGCTGCCCCGTGCTCTTATCCAGAGGTAGTATTTAGCCCTTAATAAGGACAGGGGTTATGCAAGCTCTGCCAATGCTTAGCCTATGTGCACAAAACACACAGTTCATGCCCAAAGAACATCTCTGCCAATATAACTTATTCCTAACCAGTGGCACCCTCTGATTCTTGCCAAGAGGCCCAGAACTGGAATGACAGGTGCTATGGAATTAAAGATGCTGCAGTGAGGAGCATCTTGGATGGGGCAAAAACTAAACAGCAAACAATAAGTAATGTCTTATGGTAGCCACAAAAATACTGTGAGGTCCGTTTCTAGCTCCATAGCAGTAGCTACTCTTTGACCCTATTCCATGTGTTATACATGTTTCTGATGGTGACCTCTATAATACTGGCGCACAACCAAGGAACTGAAACACAAAAAGCTGTTAATTTCACCTCCATGGGGGAGGGGAGAGGGAAAAGGGAGGGGACGGACTGAGCACTTCCCAAATGGAGAAGGGCCAAATTAGTAGATGAGAAAAACCTTAATTTCATACTCTTAAGAGCATATTAAAAGCAAAGAAGGAGATCCCTATCTTATCATTACTGCAGAGTCAGAGCTTCTATCGGCATCAAGAGGAACTCTGCAAAAAAAGTTGTGGTTAGGGTATGCCCACAATAAATAGAAAGGCAAAAATTACTTGTCTTTTCAAATTGTGGTATTTTTCTAGAATGACTTGTTGTAGGCCAGATTCTGCCTTCAGTTATATAACTGTGCAAATGCACTGATTTGAGGGAGACCTGTTCGGGATGTTTAAGGGTAGAATTTAGGCCAGAAGGATAAAGCTGTCGTAGTTTTAAAAAATGAAGGGGCAAGGGGGAAATGTGGCTTTTAATTAAACTCGCACAACCCTGTTGATTCCAGTGATGTGCGTGTCTGACTGAGGGCAGAATTAAGCATAGGGAAGTTGACCCAATTAAAATTTTAATGAGCAGCAGGTTTGAAACAAATAAAAGGAAGTTCTTCTTCACACAACGCACAGTCAACCTGTGGAACTCCTTGCCTGCGGAGGTTGTGAAGACTAGGACTATAACAGGGTTTAAAAGAGAACTAGATAAATTCATGGAGGTTAAGTCCATTAATGGCTATTAGCCAGGATGGGTAAGGAATGGTGACCCTAGCCTCTGTTTGTGGAGATGGGTGGCAGGAGAGAGATCACTTGATCATTCATTACCTGTTAGGTTCACTCCTTCTGGGGCACCTGGCATTGGCCACTGTTGGTAGACAGGATACTGGGCTGGATGGACCTTTGGTTTGACCCAGTATGGCCGTTCTTATGTTCTTAAAGGAATTGCCACTTCAGGGCCCCAACCCTGCAAGCCAATTCTTGTGGGGAAATTCTTACAACTGAGCAGAATGCCAGTGAAGTTTGTGGGGCTTCCACATGTGGGTGGGGATACAGAGGTCTGCAGACAGGGCTTAGTTTGCAAGATCAGGGCTTGAAAGAGGTTCTTCTGATGCTTGGGCTCAGCTTCTGGCCATGGAGAGGGGGAAAAGACGAAAAGATTTTGGCTGCAAATAGCTGAGTCATTAAAATAATGCCAAAACAAAATGTAATCCCCATGGTATCTGGATGCAACTTGTCCAGGGGCTAGCAAGCTGAACTACATCCTGGGTTTCATGCAGCATGGATTTTCATTGATCACACTGATGGGCCCCCGTGCTTCTCCAAGTTCTCAGTTGTTGTCATCTTGACTGATGATAAAACAGTGTTTTTTATCCATTAATGAAGTTCTGTTCACCAGTAAGTTTTGCACAAACTTTACATACCTTAATGAAACTCCTGAAATGATGTTCTAGAGCAGGGGTCAGCAAAGTTTGGCACGCGGCTCGCCAGGGTAAGCCAGCACATCCCTCGCCTGCGCCTCTTCCCGCCGCCCCCATTGGTCCGGGACGGCGAACCGCGGCCAGTGGGGGCCGCGATCGGCCAAACCTGCCGCGTCAGCAGGTAAATAAACTGGCCCGGCCCGCGAGGGTGCTTACCCTGGCAAGCTGCGTGCCAAACGTTGCCGACCCCTGTTCTAGAGAGAGCTGCATGATGTAGGGATTGCCATGCAATACTTTTGACTGTACACTATTGATATGATACAGTTTGGAGAGAGTGATTTTGTTGGAGTATAAAGGGTTATGTTGTTAAAGTTACACAGGCGCCTATCCACCAGTACACCGCAGGTGATCTCAGAGTGAATGTTGTTTAAAGCGCCTGTCCCACGGCTTCACAAATGTGCTCTGACCAGAGGATGTTTTTCTAACTTCAAAGGGCTTCTCAGACTGGCTCGGTGCCTCACAGACTGAGTCCACAATTCCTCTCTGCTCGTGATGTGTTCTAACCATGTGTGATTTTTGGTATGTGATGTTTTCTTAGAGCCGCATTGACCTGTGTTCAAATGAAACTTGCTATTAAGCTTGTAAACACAAACTTGTCGTGTGGGCAGTTTTCATCTTAACCCGATGTGTGTCTTTTTTTTTAAAAAGAGAGCTAGAATAGACATCAAACGGAAGAGTAATTTATTTAAAAAAAAAAAAAAAAAGGAAAAACAAAAACAAACACACAGCAGCCTTTTCAATTCCAGAGCCTCTTTCTGAAGTTAAAGCTCAAGGAATGGATTCTTTGCCAGTCATCACTGAGAGAACCGTGCACATTCCCGCTTCGGCTCTGTTAATGTTACATTTGGTTATTTTAGTCAAAGTTGTATCTGCAATGAGTGAGCAAGCCATAAGCGAGTAGAAAATGGAAAATCCTCTACCACTAGCCTGCTTTTTCTAGCAACATTTTCTTTAAATTGACTTTTAGGAATCTGAGTATTTATTTTTAAATGTTGCTTTTTCTTTTGTAGTTTGGAAAGAGAGTTTGGGGGTGGGAAATCAGTTACATTTTCCTTGCAATCCATTTCTGAAATAACTTAATATTAATGTGTTTTTTAAAAAGCTGACACTAACTAATAGGCAACTGAGTCATGAACTGAGGGCTGGATCCAACTCCCATTGAAATCAATGGGAGTCTAGCAAGTGATTTTAAGGGGAGTAGGATCAGGCCTGGAGATATTTGTGTAGATGAACTGATATGTGTCGTGCTGGGTCAACTGTTGTAGTGAGGGACATTCTGATGTTCCACTGAAGCAACAATTAACACTGTCGGATGCCATTTTTACAACATTGATGCAACTTTTCAAATCAGAACAAATGGGCTAATGATGTTGAAAAGCATAAGGGTTTAAAATTTTGATTGATATTTTATCATTATTGTTGCTACAGAAGTAACATAACTTACAAAAATGTTTCACCAGGAGCAAACAAAATATTTTGGGTCAGAGTGTGATAACACACCAAATGGTACTTTATGCCAGGAGTGTTCCAATTGAAGCCAACGGGGGACTACTTGTGGAGTGAGGTATTACTCATTATGAGTAAGGACATCTCAAGCTCGCCCTTAATAACCAGTTAGTTAGATTTGCATTTCAGGCATAATCCAGAAGTCCTCACATAGACAATACACCCATTGAAATCAGTGATCTGCAGGATCTGACACTCTAACATGAAATGACCTATTCTGTCTTCCCATCTTGTGGTTATGACTCTGGACCATCCCAACATGTTTATTTTGGTTAATTTTAAAGCAGGTGGCCAGGATAAATCTAGGGATTTCAAAGTCACAGCTGCTGCTTTGAAATATTGTAAGAAGGGCTGTTAGTCTCTTAACACAAAGGAACTGAGCTGCTCTTTGGTAGAGCATCATCATCCTGAGAAATACACTCTTCTTTTTAAAAATTCCTTTTGCACGAAGTTTGGGGTTTATACTTCACGATTCTAAGGGCAAGGAGCTGAAAGCATTCCTTGTTTGGTTGATGATTGTAGGTACTTTAGAATTCCTTAGTGACTCGAGTCATTGGAATTTAAAGACTGTACTAAAAATTAATAGCAACATTAGAAATCACAGAGGTATTACAGAAAACTCTGGCATTTGTCTGCATTAAAATCATTTGTGGGTTGTTGTTTTTTTAAAATGTATTTTAAGTTTGCTTTTAATTGGATGTCATTGTGGCAATCAGTGATGAAGACCTAAGCATTTCAAAGCTAAATCAATTAATAAGGCCAAGTGGACATTATAACATCACACTAATGAAGCTATGATTAATTAGTAGGAAATGTTCCATTACATTTTCCCCACTTCCTCTCCTTAAAACATTTTCTTTTAAAGAGAGCCTCTTTGGGTGAATTTTTTGATAGCATCAGCAGAATGGTGAATTTTCTGTTGTTGAAGGTTTAAAGAGAATTTATGAAGGGTTTTTAGAGATAAACATGAGAAAAATTGAGAGGATTTTCTTTTTGTTGATTTTTCTCTGTGTTCCTTGTCACCTTATTATATTATAATGTTTTTTCCTATTTTAAAAATTGCCTGTATATATGGTACGAAATCATCATCTTTTACAAGCATGAGGGAAAAATACATTTTAGAAGATGCACACATCATGAGGTTCACTCTGGCTTCAACCTCACACCTTCCTATTTTATAATAAGTGCATCAGGCAAGGATGCAGAAGAAGCAGCCCTCTTTCCCTGGGTGAAGAAGTAGAGATCTTGGTTTGGGGAACAGAGCAGAGGAGTGTTGATCATGGAAAGGGTTAGATTTTCATGCCTGTAACAAGAAGGTGGATGGAGTGGAGCAGTTCTTCAGCTTGTGTACAAAGGACTGGTAATGATGCATAGGGCAGAGTTAAGGGTAGTGTGGCTATGGACACATGATTAGACAAGGTATTCTCTGGTCCAGATGTTCAGAATGTGACAATGGGTGTGGTCCCTAGTACTTACATGGAAAGTGTCTGAGACTAGGGCAAGATCTCTGTCCCCTATGTGAAGGATGGACAGGTGTACAGTTGGTCTGGGACTTAAACTGAGAATTTCCTTTCTCTTGCATTTAAATTCTTAACTTCACTAAAGTCTTTTTTTCTGTGCTAATAATGTTCCTTGCTGCAGCAATGTTATTTGTGGTTCGATGTGTAAAATGTCACATCATCCAGTGGTTTAGGCATGAGATTGGGATTGGAACACAGAAGATCTGCACTCTGATGGTTCGCCACCATTTGTTTGCTGTGGCCTTAGGCTGGGATCTTCACAAGGTCCCCGGGAAGTTAGGCACCCAATCTGCATTGAAAGTCACTGCGCCTTTTTGAAACTGTCAGCCTGAACCACTTGTGTTTTTACCTTTCTGGGGTGTTATGAGAGTTAATTAGCTAGTGTTCATAAATTGTTGTGAACACAAATCTGTGCATGTTGAAGGTGAAGCAGAGGGGGGTCAGAGACTGGAGTGCCACTGAAAGAAGAAGGTCTTTTGAGTCCTCTTCCCAGATGGAGGGAGGCTGTGAAATTTTCCTCTCAGAAAAGGGACTTTTCTGACCTGCTCATGCTCTCTTTATCCAGTCCAAGAGCCAGGGCATCTTGTTCTGAAAAGCTCACATCCTACTTGCAGAAATAACCAACCACCGCAAGAAAGGGTTATGCTGCCACCCACCCGGGCCAGTTCGGGAGCTGGAGGGCCTAATGCCTGTCTGCCACATGTGAGCTGAGCCTCTGCGCCTCATGGCCACCCACTGCGGCAGGGGAAGCTATTATCAACTCTTAAACACTGAACAGTGCAGCTCTTGCTCAAGAAACTATCACTTGATGGCAATGATTTAGCCTACTACTGCTCTCTCTCTTTCCATCATCCTTCTTGGGAAAGATTATTTAAGAAGATCGTAGAGGGTGACCTGTGAGACCACATGACTTCCTTCAGTGTCCTAGATCCCTTCCAATCAATTTTTAGACCAGGCAATGGCCGTGTGGTATAGATGATGGAACTGATGGCTAGTTTATGCTCCATGATCTCCACTGGCTGCTTGTGGATTTTTGTGATTTTTTTTAAGGTGTTGGGTTTTGACTTACCAAGGCCTGTGGTTTAATCTTCACTGTGGAGTTAACAAAGGCTCAGGTGTCGCCCCTAACTTGTCTCCCATCAACACACAAAATCCTCTCACAAGTGTAGGGGTGCTTAATCTCTGAGCCAGCTGGCCCATTCTGGGGTATAGGGTAAAACCTAAGTGCTGCTCATGCTCGACCTGGTAACCCGCCCACAGTAAGGATGAAGTCTAAACCACTCGAAGGCTGATAATTTTCCAATACCTTCCCACAATTCTTCCCCCTCGCCCCATGTGCCCACAAGGACAGATAGGTTCTCCCACAGTTCCCGCGTGTGCCCAGAAGTTCTCCCACAATTCACTGGAAGAAGAATCATAGAGTGGCAGCAATGCTATGAACCATGGGATATGCCTGCTGAAGTCTTAATGCCTCGCACAAACAAATGCATCACCAGTGTGGACATAGTGGAGTGGACACACTCAAGGCTGAGTTTGCAGTATGGCTACTCTTACCCGAGGTTAGGCTAACCTAGGTGTTGACCACCTGAGTTATGCTGCAGTGAAGATGTGCCCTAAATGGACGAATATATACCTACCTGAAAGACCACCATGGATTACTTCTCCTGTTGAGATTAGCAAAGGTGCCCAAACTGAAGACCCACTCATGTAAATAAGGGGGGGTGGGTGTTTGCAGCTGATCCATGTTGTGGGGGCCTCTTTGGATTTGGTGCATGCTGCAAAGTTTCATCTTTTCCCCCAGGCAATTGAAAATGGGAGAGGGAGTCAGTGGTGGAGGAAATTATAAGGAGTGTTGAAGGGAGAGGGTGATGTGCTGGTAGAGGTTATATTGAATTATACTGCTTCATTTAAGTTATGTTGGAGTATTAATCAGGTTGTGTATTTATGATATGTGCAAGGTGCCTGCAGTGTAAGGATAGGTGCTCTCTTTATCAGTATGTGTAGACATCAAAATAGATAAAATAATATAGGAAGAGAGGAAAGCTGCTCCTTTATTAAACTGTTAACAATAAGTGAGATTTTTCTCAGTGGGGCTATGTGGGCATAACCAAGGAGAGTGGAAAGAGAGTCCCATTTACTATTTCATCAGTGATTGCAAAAGCAGCTCTGATATGCCAGTCAGACCTTAAGCTGTGGGCAGATGAGCCTTCAGTGGTGTTCACTTAAATAATGAAATGACCCTCTCCTTAAGGTTATTCTTGGGAGCAGCGGAGTTTGTGTATTAGCAAAATGCATGTCAAAATGTTTACAATGAACTGAAGTGGAGTTGTGAGACAGAGCAGTAGTCTTTTGTCTGGGGAGTGGCTTTGTAATGGAGAGCTTTATAATAAGGGAGAACCATGCCTTCCAGGCTGGTGGGCTTTTGTATTATTCAGTATTGAAAGTGGAGCAAGTTTACAGGTTAATTAGCACCTACTCCCTCCTCCTAGCATTCCACAGTGAAGTGTCACCACGGTGTATGTCTGGAAATGGTGAGTGACAGCTAGAGATGGATACTCCAAGGCTTTTTAGTCATTGTTACTTAATTTTATGCTTGAGAAGACATTTGCTCTTTTAAATAACATGGACCAAAATTAAATGTGGGGTATTGAAGATATAGTTATCATCTTGCTTGATACCAGCAATTGTCAGCAAGTCTATACTGCATATATTGACTCCCTCAGGGAACTGATGGGCAGGATCCCCTGGGAGAATAATATGAGGGGGAAAGGAGTCCAGGAGAGCCGACTGTATTTTAAAGAATCCTTATTGAGGTTGCAGGAACAAACCATCCCAATGTGTAGAAAGAATAGCAAATATGGCAGGCGACCAGCTTGGCTTAACAGTGAAATCCTTGCTGATCTTAAACACAAAAAAGAAGCTTACAAGAAGTGGAAGATTGGACAAATGACCAGTATAAAAATATTGCTCAGGCATGCAGGAATGAAATCAGGAAGGCCAAATCACACTTGGAGTTGCAGCTAGCAAGGGATGTTAAGAGTAACAAGAAGGGTTTCTTCAGGTATGTTAGCAACAAGAAGAAAATCAAGGAAAGTGTGGGCCCCTTACTGAATGAGGGAGGCAACCTAGTGACCGAGGATGTGGAAAAAGCTAATGTACTCAATGCTTTTTTTGCCTCTGTCTTCACAAACAAGGACAGCTCCCAGACTGCTGCACTGGGCAGAACAGTATGGAGAGGAGGTGACCAGCCCTCTGTGGAAAAAGAAGTGGTTCGGGACTATTTAGAAAAACTGGACGAGCACAAGTCCATGGGGCCGAGGGTGCTAAAGGAGTTGGCAGATGTGATTGCAGAGCCATTGGCCATTATCTTTGAAAACTCATGGCGATCGGGGGAGGTCCTGGATGACTGGAAAAAGGCTAATGTAGTGCCCATCTTTAAAAAAGGGAAGAAGGAGGATCCGGGGAACTACAGGCCAGTCAGCCTCACCTCAGTCCCTGGAAAAATCATGGAGCAGGTCCTCAAGGAATCAATTCTGAAGCACTTAGAGGAGAAAAAAGTGATCAGGAACAGTCAGCGTGGATTCACCAAGGGGAAGTCATGCCTGACTAACCTAATTGCCTTCTATGATGAGATAGCTGGGTCTATGGATGAGGGGAAAGCATTGGATGTGTTATTCCTTGACTTTAGCAAAGTTTTTGATACGCTCTCCCACAGTATTCTTGCCAGCAAGTTAAAGAAGTATGGGCTGGATGAATGGACTATAAGGTGGATAGAAAGCTGGCTAGATTGTCGGGCTAAACGGGTAGTGATCAATGGCTCCATGTCTAGTTGGCAGCCGGTTTCAAGCGGAGTGCCCCAAGGGTCCGTCCTGGGGCCGGTTTTGTTCAATATCTTCATTAATGATCTGGAGGATGGCGTGGACTGCACTCTCAGCTAGTTTGCAGATGACACTAAACTGTGAGGAGTGGTAGATACGCTGGAGGATAGGGATAGGATACAGAGGGACCTAGACAAATTAGAGGATCGGGCCAAAAGAAATCTGATGAAGTTCAACAGGGACAAGTGCAGAGTCCTGCACTTAGGATGGAAGAATCCCATTCACTGTTACAGACTAGGGATTGAATGGCTAGGAAGCAGTTTTGCAGAAAAGGACCTAGGGGTTACAGTGGACGTGAAGCTGGATGTGAGTCAACAGTGTGCCCTTGTTGCCAAGAAGGCTAACGGCATTTTGGGCTGTATAAGTAGGGGCATTGCCAGCAGATCGGGGGATGTGATCATTCCCCTCTATTTGACATTGCTGAGGCCTCATCTAGAGTACTGTGTCCAGTTTTGGGCTCCACACTACATGAAGGATGTGGAAAAATTGGAAAGAGTCCAGCAGAGGGCAACAAAAATGATTAGGGGGCTGAAGCACATGACTTATGAGGAGAGGCTGAGGGAACTGGGATTGTTTAGTCTGCAGAAGAGAAGAATGAGGGGGGATTTGATAGCTGCTTTCAACTACCTGAAGGGGGGTTCCAAAGAGGATCGATCGAGACTGTTCTCAGAGGTAGCAGATGACAGAACAAGGAGTAATGGTCTCAAGTTGCAGTAGGGGAGGTTTAGGTTGGATATTAGGAAAAACTTTTTCACTAGGAGGGTGGTGAAGCACTGGAATGGGTTACCTAGGGAGGTGGTGGAATCTCCTTCCTTAGAGGTTTTTAAGGTCAGGCTTGACAAAGCCCTGGCTGGGATGATTTAGTTGGGAATTGGTCCTGCTTTGAGCAGGGGGTTGGACTAGATGACCTTCTGAGATCCCTTCCAGCCCTGATATTCTATGATTCTATGATATGCAAGGGTGTGATAGTCAGCTGCATTCCCATCTTGACTTGAAAGCTTGATTTTAAAAAAAAGTGTTTTGTCCTGTTTATATAAAGCTTAGGAAAGTTAAAACAAATTTCGTCTGTCTGTAAAGGAGTTAATAGCATCTTTAGGCACTTTCAGCGCATTAGTAAAGACAACTTCTCTGATGAATATTGGATTATAGGGATGATTTTATTCCAAGAACTGTGTGGTTTTGGAGAGTGCAGCCAATCTGGCTGTAATAATTGTAGTTAGTCTGTGCATCAGACCTGTGCTGAATTTTCTTAATTTCCCTGTGAGGACTAAGAAAGAAACCTCTTTGACCCAGAACCAGAAAATTCCTCTTTCTCAGATTGTTTTCCCCCCAGTTGTTTTGTATCTCCAAAACAGATCAATTAGATGTTTCCATTTGAACAGAGGTCTCTGTGGCTGTAAACTTGCTTTAAATGCCACATGGTGCAATAGCTGAACATTAGTGGGGAAATATAAAGCCACATCGTGGCCTGGCTAGCATAGGCTTGCAAGGGAATAAGGAGGCGTAAGGCATCCCCTGATGCTGGCAAACCACACCATGAGTAGCATTGCAGGAGGGGGGACAGACTCAGCAGAGCTGCTACACTCTTTCCCCCCCCCCCATCCCCACCGTAGATGAGTTAAGAGCTAGGGTTACCATATGTCCAGGTTTTCCAGCCCCGGGAGGGGGTCCCACAGGGAGGTGCTGATTGATGACTAGCACTGGGTCCTGGGCTTGTGCCACCCTGCCACAGTGACAGGTAGCAGCACTGCCCCCCACCTCCAGTGAGTACCCCTGCTGCAGGTACCCCCCTTCAGCACTCCAAACTGGAGCCCCCTCCAGCTCACCCCCAGTATCCTCTTTTTGGGAGCCTGAAATATGGTAACCCTAGGGGGAGCCAGTCCCCCCCACCTGGTGGCAAACCATGTCGGGCAGTGAATAATGTGCCTGTAGACTCAGTGCACAGTTTACTCCCTCCTTGGGGCAGTGAGAAAACCAGAGAGTCACAATCTCCATCCCAGGCTGCTGCAGGGGCAACCCAGCAATCAGCTGATTCCTTGCTCAGTGCTGAGTGTACAGTCGCAATGTAGCCTGCCCCATAGTAACCAGGGCAAACACTCTACAGTTGATTGTATCTGAGGGAATTGCCCCCGGCTAGGGGTGCTGGAGCAGTTTGTATAGTGGGGGGTGCTGAGAGCCACTCAACCAAGCTGTAAACCCTGGATATGATGGAAACCACTTCAAAGCAGGGAGTGCGGCAGCACCCCTCGTTCCAGCACTTATGCCCCTGCCTGTCTAGCAATTAAGAATTCCCGTGGATGGACTTGATACTTATTATCCAACTCCTCAGATTATTGTTCGCTGGAAATATATTTGGCTTCACTATTTCCAGTTTGTGAATAAGGAAAGGCTAAGAACGATGTATAAATGACTTCTTTTACAGCCAAAGATATATGTTGTGTAGAGTCCAATAAAGTTAAGCAGGATTAAGGTAAATGACCTCATGAGCAGGGAGGCCTCAATCAGGGCACATGTCTTCATTTCTGTCCAGCAGCTAACTATTTATAGACTTTGAATCAAAGGCTTGGACAACTAATCAAAACAAATCCCATGAGGTGTGCTATTAAACACAATTCTTGTGTATGGAGCAAATACTGCAGAAGTTTGAAAAGCATTTTCCAACTATTGCTAAGAATGGAGATGGGACGTGAGCTGTGAAATTCAGATCTGGATCCAAACTTTCTCCATATTTGTGGTTTTGGTTTGAGTCTGTCTCTAGTTATCAGGGGGATACATTTCAAATGTGGCTTTAGAACTTATGGATGCAGTGTTTTAGCAGCAGAATTCTTGCTTTTTCAGAGTATTTTTCATTTTAGAAAGTATTTCTTGTCTTCAAGGGTCCAAACCCAGCAGACCCTGCTTTGATAAGCAAACCCATTGAGCACTCCGGTGTGTAAGGGCAACAAGACATTTGTAAAAGAAAAATCTAAATAATTGTGTAAAATCATTCTCTCTCTGCTTAGTCTCTCAAAGTGAAAATATGAGACTACATTCCTTTTACATCATGTAAAAGAAAAAAAAGACATGTCCTTCTTCCATTAAATGTCATTTTGTTAAGAAGGATTTTATTTCTTTGCTTTTACTTCGGCTTCTGTAGGCTCATTATGCTCCATTGCACAAATGCTTCTAGTTGGTTTATTAAAAAACAGAACCAAAAACCTTACCCTGAAAATTGAATGTTCTTTTTTTTTTTGCTAATTAAACTTGATCCTGCAACGTGTCCATGCAAGCTGACCTTTTCACCCACACTCAACCCCATTGAAGGCAGCGGGACTCCCTGTGGATTTAAGAATCCATCCATGCAAATCCAGTTGGAAAATCCTGGTTTAAGTTTTCTTTTGAGAAATACATTATATGGTTGTCTGTTGGTGTTTTAAATATGTGTGGAATTTTGGATTGAATCTTAGTGCTTTATGAATGAGAGTGAGACATGAATGCATGAGCTGGAAACAAGAACAGTTGGCCAGGCCCTGGACATGATCCGTTGTGGGACATCACCCATTGTATCCGTCCAGGTCTGCAGCACTTGACATAATCTTGGAGTAGGCTTACTTTGAGCAGAGGATGATAATGTGTGAAAATGTTCAGTGGTTATGTGATGAAGTCATGCCCATCGGGCATTTGATGATGTCTGTTTTCACAGGGGATTTTACAACTGGCTTCAGTAGACCCTGATATGGGCCATTAATAATTGTGTAATGGAGAGCAATATAGTGTGGTTCAATTGCAGATGCCAGTGTAAATAGATTCTTTAATATTTGGCATTTAGTCATCAATTTAATCTACTCATATAATTCTGGTACCATGCAGTCACACTATAGGGCCCAGTCCTAGTACCCTTTCTCAGGCTTGTTCCAGTTGACAGCAAAGGCTTCAGGATTAGGCCCTATTCAAAATAATTACTTGTTTAGAGGCATTTTAATGTGACCGTGTTCTGTTTTCTGATTTTTGAAACCCTCACTAGGGCCCTAGTCAGAGGTGCTGGAATGGGGGGGCCATGGGGCCATGGCCCCATCGCTTTTAAAAGTGGGCCCTTCCACTTTTTACTGGCTGTAAGGGTGAGCGAAAGGGGTGGGGGGCAGAGAAGAACAAGGAGGGGAAAGGTCTTGGGGGGGAGGGACGGTGTGGGGGTGGGGTCTCAGCAGAAGGTGTGGCATGGGGACGGGGCCTCTGGGGAAGGAGAGGTGCAGTGGGCAGGGCCACAGTTTGGGCGCCAGTGGCCCCCCCACTTTTAGGGAGCGTCCACCGCTCCTGGCCTTAGTTGAAAGTTGGTGTGTGACATCAATGAATTTAGAATAGGCCCCTAGCTGAGATGTCACTTGCTGTTCTGTTTGGAGCATTGCAGGAAACATCTGTTCTTCAGAAACTGTCTTATGCTTTCTCCCTTCCCTGTTCTTCACTGGAACAGCAAGTGCTTCTCCCCTTCCAGTTGTAACGGATCTGTGGGAAGAGATATTTTGATACAATGGGCTTGTGCACATTGAAAGTACGTGAGCATTGGGTAAGAAGCCACACACTTTCACTTGTTTGCCCTTTTTAAATGGGTCTTCAGCAGCAAGCTGTTTCCATTGGTAATGCAGAGAGACTACCTGGGAAATCTGAACATTCATCCAATTGATAACACATCCTAGAGTTACTAATGAATACACTGTACCACTAGCAATTAACTTTGAAAAGTCCTGAACAAACGAAAAGTTACATAAGAATGGAGTTGGGAAATCAGACTTACTGTCTATTTTCAGTCAAGGGAAGAGAAGGAATCCTGACAATTAACCGTTCCATAAGCCAAACTTTTATTTCTAGTCATATAATGGAACAAATATTGTGAATATATAAATCTAGAAGAGAACTAAACCTAGAAGAGAACTAACCTATAAAGAATACAACTTGCCAGATTTTGTGGAATAAAAATTATGGAGAGGGGACACATCGTAGATATAATTGTATTTATATGTAAAGATGGCATTTGATATTGTGTATCACAATATCTTTATTATCAAAGGGGTAGCCGTGTTAGTCTGGATCTGTAAAAGCAGCGAAGAGTTCTGTGGCACCTTATAGACTAACTGACGTATTGGAGCATGAGCTTTCGTGGGTGAATACCCACTTCTTCGGATGCATGCATATCTTTAGTGAAAATTTAATTCAGATTGGTTTGGTAGGAACTTTGTTATGGAGACTGAAAACAAAAGGTCATGGTAAATAGCCATATACCAGATTTAGGGTGAGATTCCTAGTGGAGTTCTGCAGGGTCTTTAGGCTAGGTCTTACTTAACCTATTCATGAACGATTTGGAAGAGGAAATAAATATCACATTAATGACATTTGCAGATATACTAAAGTAGACGTTGTTGTGAAGTGCAACTAGGATGGAGAAGTAATAAAAGGGGGCCTAGAGCAATTAGAAAAATCGAGATTTTTAAAAAAAATAATGAAATGGAGATTCATTTTAGAAAAAGGCAAGCTAATCCATATGGAAATTGATAATAAAGAAGAGAGAGAAACTTGGGAAGCAGCAGAGCTTAAAGAGACATGGAGGTGATAGAAGGCAGCAAATTAGATATGAGTTTGCAACAAAGAAGTGTAACTTGGAATATAAAATGAAATTAAGAAAATTTAGGTTGAATATTCGGAAAAACTGCCTAACAGTGAAGCTATCTTAGGTTGTGGAGTAGTCTTTCAAAAGAAGTGATAGACCCTGTTTTGCTTTTAAAACTGAAATAAATCTTACAAAATGTATCATGTGGGACAGGGGAAAGATCTGTATTTACAGAGAAATATATTTCCATTTCTAATTTATGAGAGTCTCATGAAAGAGATCTTCAAAGTAGGCCTGTGCAGTTGAACCTTTTCCATTGAAAAGGTAAAGTGATTTGACTTTGTGGTTAGTGTTGCAGTTCATATGTGTATGTCTGTGTCAAGAACGTAAGACTTAAATGAGGTTTTACCCTTCAGTAAGGAGTCTGTGTTCCATTGAGAGACTGAAAGTGGAATTTTTTCTCCTTTAAGGCATGACCCTGGGAAATGATACAAAGCAGAGTTAGCTGTGATCCAAGTTCAGAGCTACATTTCTGAAATGCATCCAATGTAGAAGTGTTCTTCAAATAGTACATAGAAAAGTTGTGCAATGACGGGTAGTTTCCCCTGTTTTGTGGGTTCTCATTCTCTTAACAAATTACAGAGAAAATGTTGGCCTGAAAGTGACTGAATAACTAAAAGGGAACCATAGTGCTGTTGCTGAGGCACCAGCTAAGAGGTCACTTAAATTGAGAAACTACATGTTGGGAAGGGCAGGAAAAGGGTGATGACAAACCAACTTGCAATGTCACCTTGACATATGGCCTACTGGGAGTGTTGCAAAGAACTTGAAGCTGTTAACAGATCCGAGCATTGGTGGCTTTTATTCTGGTTACTATCGTTCATTAAACAGAGTGCAGTTCAGTAGCCATAGTGGCCAAACGCTAGCTGCTAGCGGGTGGGCATTGTTTTACTGTGGGAACAGATAATTTATTTTTAAGTTTACTATGGGGTAGAACTTGCAGTAGATTAATCATGACATTAAGGTGGACTGTATGTATAGACATGACATCATTAAATTGACATAAATTCTGCTCTTGCCATTTTTTAGTTTCCAAGGTTTTTGAATCTCAGACAAAGTGTGGTAGATGCAGTTATTAAGTTTTGCAGAAGTGTTTTTATTGGGTAGAACTTTGCTTGATGATGATGTAGCCATGAAAACCGGATTCAGAGATGAGTAAAGGGCTCTGTATCTATGTATTTAGGAGAAGAAAATATAATTGTAGAGAACCCACTTATTGAAATAGTTGTTTTAAAAATGGCTTGTGGTGTGTGTGTGTGTGTGTCTGTATCTATCTATCTATCTATCTATCTATTTGCATGCTACGGGAGCAGTGGGTAAATACTACAAGCCATATCTATCCATCTCTCTGTCATCAGTCAGAGAAATGGTCTGAGTGACAGCTTTCAGTTGGTGTTACATGTATTCTTGAGAACTCTGAGTGTGAACTTATAAGAGAGAGGGGAATTTTCAGCATCCTTCTAAACATGGAATTGTGACAGTGTATAATCTGTTCTCTATTCACCACTGGGCAAGCAATGAATAATATCACACTTGGGAACACACAAATATCTAAGGTAAGATTCAAATTCCCATTATCCCAGCTCAGCAGAAACGTATTTTTGCTAAGTTTCAGACCTTGTGCATGCATGGAAGGGCTGGAGGATTTGGTCCTTACTGAAGATACTTGAGAGGAAAAACTAAAGGTGGGATTTTCAAAAATACTCAACATTGACCTAACTATATTCCCAGTGGTTGACTTGGATGGGAACAGTTAGAGTGAACATTGCAGAAAATCCCACCCATAGTTGTTCTTTTCCACAGGTATATTCCCCTTTACATGTGACGGCAAAGCCTCTTTGCATTAAAATGGCAGTTATGTATGTGCACTGGTAGGAGAGTAAAGCCCTCTGTGTATTGCCATGTTCTTTCTTCCAGGATGGACATGTTTCATTCGCAAAAAAAAAAAAAAAAAGGTATAAAAAGAGTTTAATTGTCTGGCTAATACAGGTTGCTACTGTGTTGGTTGGTTGGATGGTTGCCTTTCATTCTTTATTCAGAGATTCTACAACCAGAACGGACTGTTGTGATCCTCTAGTCCAATGGTTCTCAACCTATTTATGCAATGTGTTATGAGGACCGCATCCACTACTACCTGAATGGCCCTAAGGGTGTCACATGGGCTGCAGCTGTTTGCTGATTGGGCTGCAAGTGGTCCACGGGCTGCAGGTTGAGAACCTCTGATATAGTCCAATCTCCCGTGTAACACAGACCACAGAACTTTCCCAAAATAATGCCTAGAGCATGTCTTTTAGAAAAACATCCACTCTTGATTTAAAAATTGTCCGTCATGGAGAATCCACGATGACCCTTGATTCCAATGGTTAATTACCATCGCTGTCAAAAATGTACACCTATTTCCAGTCTGAATTTGTCTTGCTTCAACTTCCAGCCTTACACCCTTTCCTGCAAGATTGAAGAGCCCATTGTTAAATATTTGTTCCCTACATAGATACTTACAGACTGTAATTAACGTTCTTTTTGTTAAGCTAAATAGATTGAGCTTCTTGAGTCTATTGCTATAAATCATGTTTTTCTAAACTTTTAATTATTCTTATGTCTCTTCTCTGACCCCTCTCCAATTTATCAACATCCTTCTTGAATTGCGGGCACTAGAACTGGACTGAGTATTCCAGCAGTGATTAACAAAAAAAGAGGTAAAATAATCTCTTTACTCCAACTCGAGATTGTGTTGTTTATGCATCCCAGAATCGTATTAGGTCTTTTGGCCACAGCGTCACCCTGGGAACCCATGTTCAGCTGATCCATCATGACCCCCAAATCTTTTTCAGAATTAGAGTGCCCCATCCTGTAGGTACGGTCTACAATCTTTGTTCCTAGATGTACACATTTACACTTAGCATAGACGCCGACTTCCTCTATACCCCGGGGGTGGTGGTGCTCAACACCCTCCCCTACTCCACCCTTTCCCCCAAATTCCACTCCTGCCCCGCCTCTTCCCACCCCTGCTCCGCCCCTGGCCCCACCCTGCTCCACCCCTTCCCCCAGGCCCTACCCCCCGCTCCATCTCTTCCCCACCTCTTTCCGCCCCCTCCCCCGAGTGCACCCTGTCCCTGCTCCTCCTTCTCCTTCCCAGTGCCTCCTGCATGCCGCGGAACAGCTGATCGCAGCAGGCAGGAGGCGCTGGGAGGGAGGGGGAGGAGTTGGTCAGCGGGGCCACCGGCGGGCAAGAGGCGCTGAGACACGTGGGGGAGCTTGGCTGCTAATTGTTTTCCGTGGGTGCTCCAGCCCTGGAGCACTCACAGAACACTTATTGCTTGCTGGTGCCCAGTATACCAAACGACTTAGATCTTTTAACACAGGCCACCTACAGGATAATAACTTTCAAACACCATTAACCAGGCCAGGTATTAAAAAGTAGGCTGGAAGTGAAAGAATCTGTCTCTCGTATTAATCTCCTGAGCCATCTAGAATCTTTTTACTTCTTTAAGAAAGTGAAAACACTACATATGCTTGTCTCTTGGAATGTAGTTTGTCTGTTGTCTGTGTCTCATTCATATTCTCTCTCTTTCACTCTCACACACACTCTTCAAGACAGGAAATTTAAATCTTGCATTGTTAGATGCCATTTGGCTTCAATTTCCAAATGAAAACCATGGAAACTAGAGACGATATGGAAGGAATTGAACCTTTGTCCTACAAGACTCTTCTTGAAATTGGCAAAACATTTGCTTTGTTGTATGGAACAAGTGATTGTTTTGACCTCTTGAGATCTAGCCTGTTTTTCCTTCTCTCTCTTGACACACAAGGGTTAGCATATTTCTGCCAAAAATTTTGTTTGTGCTTATTAGCGGAAATTTCTCTGATAAGAACAAGTCATTACTGCAATCTTGCTGCTTCGGCTGTAAAACCTTTTACGTTTTTTGGACAAAGACTGTTGGTGTTTTTAGATTTGCTGCTGTTGTTGTTATATAAAATGTAAGTGTGTGTGAGTTTATCTAGTTCCTTTGAGATGTATAGCATTAGCTCTGGAACTGCTTCCATGTTTATAAAATGAGCCTTCAGCTTAGACCTCTCCAGTAAACATTTTTGCAAAGTTGGATCTGATTTTGTTGTTGTTGTAATGGTTGGTGCATTTGGCAGCACACATTTTTAATAATTAGGAGATAAAACTGGACTTAAAGCCAGTATGTCTGGTATTTTCTTGTTTTATTTGGTAATTTATCTCAGAGTATCCTGGGATATAGGATACTTGTGTTTTTGTTTTATTTGGTGGTGTTTCTTTTTAATCCTCTTTAACTTAAAAAGCTAATGTAATACACTGAAGAACTAAGGGTTGGTACATTTTGTCAATTTGGAAGACTAGATCACAAGGCAAATGGCTTTAGATCTATTCTTCCAAGTGACAAAAAAGTTACCAACCCTTAGTTCTTAAGTGCATTATATTAGCTTTCAAAGTAAAAGAGGGATTAAAAAGAAATACCACCAAATAAAACAAGAACACAAGTATCCTGTATCCCAGGTAGTTTGAGATAATCAGTGTTGCCATCAAAAGAAGTGTGCTTTCTGTGGTAGTAACATCTTGACATTTAATATTAATTGTAACATGCAGAGCAGAGACAATTATATTAAAGTTTTCATTAAACTTTTCTTTGGTTTTGAAAGCTTTAAAAAATCTGTCATTTTGTTAATTTCAAATTATAGCAATCAGTAAAGGAGTTTACAGCTGGATACATCAGCAGCAAGATATTTTGGAATATTAGATGAAAGTCTTCAAAATCCCTGCAGTTTAGTTCAAAGAATGTGAGAGAATACAAGTCAGGCATTATTTATTTTTTCTTTTCAGTGGGATGGGGGATGAGGGCAAAAATGCAACACCTTAAAGACCAAATTAGACTTCTTCCTAATTTAAAACAATATACAGTTTTTTTAATGCAACGCATACATTTTAAATATTCTCTAAGTAATTTTGAGTCCCGTCCCTCTGAAGAAAAATAATCTGGGTTTGTAATGATGCTGTACACTGTTAAACAGCTATTGTGTTCCAGCCTAGAGGTGGCTGCATTTCAGCACTGAACAAGCAATCCCTACATATTTTGGGACAGATTATGCTCTCTTACAAAGATACAAATCTGGAGTAGCTCCACATAAATCATGAAGTTACTCCAGATTTACACATGTATAACAGAGTAGAATTTGGCCCAAAGCCCAAATATCCTTACACCTCTGTTAGGAAAAAAGAGAGTCTTGAAAGTTAAGCATATAGAGTGAACTAGGGCCCAGTCATGCAACTCTAACCCACACGAATAGCCCTTACTTGTATGACTAACTTTACTCTCATAAATTATTCGCTTGACTTCAATGGGATCTGTGAGTAAAGGTTACAGGAGCAGATCCATGATTCCTAGCTCACTACACGGGTATGTTCAAATAGCTAATACTGGGGAAACGGTTTTCTGGGAAGCAGTATACTATCGAATAGGGGCTGTGGCAGTTGGTGTTGATTGATGGACACCTTCTGCAGAGAAGCAGGGGAATGAATGGGCCAGGAGAATAAATTCATCTTCCCCCCCCCCCCCCCAGCACATATGGTCCCTTGAGAACAGGTTGAGGTACCTGTGTGGCATTATGGGAGAAGGTAGCTCTGCTCCTGCCTATGCTGTCTGTTCTGTTGATAGACTACTTCATTTCCAGTCCCCTCAATCTGCCTCTGTTCACAAGTTCTAAGTTCCCTTCATTCTGTGTGGTGTTTCTTTTTTTCCCCTTAGAGTTTGGGCCTTCCAGTTTTTCTCCTCTGGATTGCTGGTGGAAGGAGACTGAGGCACATAGGCAGCTGACAGCACACTTTCCTGCTGTCTGTGGCCCTGATTGATCTTGTCTGAGTTAATTAAATGACAAGACATTGCTGTAGTAACTAGGACACCTAGTAGTAGTGGTGTGGGCTAACAGCTGAGGGCATTTACCCAGATGTGAATAAAACAGTATTCTGTAGATGATCTCCTCAGAGCCAATGCATTCTCTCTATTTTAGCAATGCTGTAGAGTTTTGGCGCTCCTTAAATTGCAATATATATAAAAAACTTGGGCCTTCCAGTTTTTCTCCTCTGGATTGCTGGTGGAAGGAGACTGAGGCACATAGGCAGCTGACAGCACACTTTCCTGCTGTCTGTGGCCCTGATTGATCTTGTCTGAGTTAATTAAATGACAAGACATTGCTGTAGTAACTAGGACACCTAGTAGTAGTGGTGTGGGCTAACAGCTGAGGGCATTTACCCAGATGTGAATAAAACAGTATTCTGTAGATGATCTCCTCAGAGCCAATGCATTCTCTCTATTTTAGCAATGCTGTAGAGTTTTGGCGCTCCTTAAATTGCAATATATATAAAAAACTCTGTGAAAATAGAAGTAAAAATAAAAAAAGCACTAAAGTTTGAGTAGTAAAAGTATATACATGAAACCAATCTGTTTCCTTGTGGAATGTGACTTAAGAAACAGAACACCCAGGTTTTAAACTTCCTCTTCTTAGAATTTATGGAAGCCTCAGAAACTTTTTCCTTTTTCTTCATATGTCAGGATCTGTTTCAGGATTTTTTTTTTTTTAAGTGTAACCCCAGTACTTTTCACAGCTTGATTTAATGCCGCTTCCATGTGTCTTGAATACAATAGTAACTTCTGAAACCAATATTTCTTTAGAGAGCAGTAAAGTTGTTTCTTCATGACACCAGTAAGTAGTTTTCTTGCCAAGAAGTATATTGTAAGATTTATTAGACTCTCCTCTGCCCTCCCCCAAGTAACCCAGATTTTAGCTTCACGTAAAGCAAACATGTTCAGAAAGTACTCTTAACTTCGGGCTAGGCGGATACAAAATAAAATCCTCCATGGGTACATTACAACTAAAAGATTCACAAGCCCTCCAGGGGGTTTAACTTTTTAAGTAGGCATTTCACAAGTATTTGTTGCATAAACCATTATATGCTCCAGGCTGGGGTTCGTGGAAGTTTTTTCATATAAGACATACAGTAGTAAATGTGTTTTTGTGGAAAATAATATCTCACCCATGCTGAGAAGGGACATTTTCTATGCTTATAGCATATGTTTTCTAGGTTCTTTGATATTTAATATCAAATTAAATTTTTCTTTCCCCCTCCCCTTCTTTGGGGGCGCTGGGGTGCTGATATGGGGAGCATGGATTCCAGTGAGCTCTGTTTATTTGTTCTTACACTGGAATACTTACGGGCTAGTGGAATTCCATCTTTGGCATCCAAGAACCAGGTCTTGGAGGCTACAGTGACAAAGGATGATCAGGTATAGTTATACATGGTCCTAGAGCAATTAAATAGGTTATTACTGGTATAGATATAAAGCTAGACCAAATAGGTGCCGGGTACCAAGACTGAGAACAAGCATGGCCCTGTGGTTAAGGCACTGGACAGGGACTCAGGAGACCTGGCTTATTTTCATAGGTCTGCCACAGACTTCCTTTTTAACCTTGGGAAAGTCAGTTACATCTCTGTGCCTTATTTCCGGGCAGAGACTCAGTATGCCCAACATAATGAAGCCTGGTCTCATTTGGGACCTGTAGGTGCTACCACAATACAAATGATAAATAAGAATATAAAGAAAAATGGGAAAACAAGTAACATAGACAGAGAAGGACTTTCAAGATCAAAATAGAAAGAGAGATCAAGCATTTTAACCTAACAGCCTTCTAAAGATAGATGTTGATAAACTGGACAGGGTTCACAGAAGAGCCATGAGAATAATTACAGGATTAGAAAACTGTAAGGCCTTATAATGATAGACTCTCAGAGCTCAATCTATTTAGCTTAACAAAGAGAAGGTTAAGAGGTGACTTGATCACAGGTGAGAAGTATCTACATGGGGAACAAATATTTAATAATAGACTCTTCATTTGATCAGAGAAATGTATAACATGACCCAATGGCTAGAAGTTGAAGCTGGACAAATGTGCGTAAATATTTAATGGTGAGAGTACTTAGCTATTGGAACAATTTCCCAAGGCTCTTGGTGGATTCTCCATGACTGACCATTTTTAAATCAAGATTAGATGTTTTTTCTAAAAGATAGTCTCTAGAAATTATTTTGGGGAAGTTTTATGGTCTGGGTTGTACAAGAGGTCAGACTAGACCAGTGGTTCTCAAACTGTGGGTCGGGACCCCAGGTTGGGTCACATTAGACTTGCCGGGGCCTGGGGATGAAGCTGAAGCCCGAGCTCCATCCCCACCCAGTGTGGTGGTTCTTGGGCTCTGGCCCCTTCTCCACCTGACTTGGGATGGTGGGGCTCAGGCCCACCCCTGGGTCATGTACTAATTTTGTTGTCAGAAGAGAGTCGCAGTGAAGTTTGAGAATTGCTGGACTAGATAATCATAACGGTTCTTTCTGGCCTTGGAATCAACAAATCTCTGAAAATAAGGTCGGCAACGTTTGGCACGCGGCTCACCAGGGTAAGCACCCTAGCGGGCCAGGCCAGTTTATTTACCTGCTGACGCGGCAGGTTCGGCCGATCGTGGCCCCCACTCGCCGTGGTTCGCCGCCCCGGGCCAATGGGGGCGGCGGGAAGTGGCGCGGGCGAGGGATGTGCTGGCCACGGCTTCCCGCCGCCCCCATTGGCCCGGGATGGCAAACCGCGGCCAGTGGGGGCTGTGATTGGCCGAACTTGCCGTGTCAGCAGGTAAATAAACTGGCCCGGCCCGCTAGGGTGCTTACCCTGGTGAGCCATGTGCCAAACATTGCCGACCCCTGCTCTACACTGTAAGGTAGAGATTTTGGAAAATCAAGCCTGTGAGTATGTCAGGCTACTGGGATGACTAGAAAATGTAGAAAAAGGAAACTTAATTGCCTTTCTTGATAATTGGTTGGCTAAAACACTGCATTTAAATAAGGAAGATGACCAGTGCTTTGTAGAAAGAGCAATAGAAACAGGAAACAGGCAAATGGTGCATCTGGTAGAACAGTGATATTCAAATCACCAGATTTGAAGGATAAAGTCAAAGTACTGCAGAAGAACAGGGAGAAAATATAAATCTCAGTAAATTCCTTTCTTCCCAAATCTGAGTCCCTTCTGCACAAGAAAGAGGAGAGCTCAGGTACTCATGAGAAATGTATTCTTAAAAGAAAGGGTTGAAGCGGCAATCTTATATACAGCTGACAGTGTCACATAATTGAAAGTCATAGATGTCTAAGAGAATGACATGCAGAATACTTGGTGGACAAAGTCAGTCAATCTGTATCCAGAGATGTCTTGAAATGAGAGAGAGAGAGGACAACTGCTAGAATTAATATGTAAGGGAAAATAGTCTTTATTTTGAAGGGCTTTCTGCAGTGCTTAATTTGTAATGAAAGAGGTGCTGGGCTGAGCCCTGGCAAGTCCTGGCACAAATTAAGCGCTGGCGAGGCTGCCCGAGAGCAGCGGCTGCTGACCTGGCGCCCAGCTCTGAAGGCAGCACTGTCGCCAGCAGCAGCGCAGAATTAAGGGTGGCGTGGTATGGTGTGTATTGCCACCCTTACTTCTGCGCTGATGCTAGCGGCAACACTGCCTTCAGAGCTGGGCAGCCAGAGAGTGTGACTGCTGGCCGGGAGCTCACACGTGGTGGGACTATGAATTGCCAAGCCTAGAGGTGTGGGGCTCAGCCCTGCCATGCTCTGGTACAAATTAAGCCTTTTCTTTTGGAATATGTTGAAAAGGCACTCAGCTAAAACAGTGATGAACAGACAATCAGTGTACAGAGGCTGTATAATAATATAGGCATTTTGAAATATTGAATCTTCCATGTCCCCAGTTTAAGTTTCAGATTAAATAATAATTTCCTATAAAGCAAATAATTTCTGTTCCTTTTTTCATGATGTCTAAACTACTGAAGACGTGAGGCCTGTCTCTGACTTAGACCTGTCTCTGATTTAGACCCATCTTACACTGGTGTAATTCCACTGACTTCAGCGTCGTTACTTCTGAGTGAGTGTAGAATCAGGCCCACTTGTTCTGCACCACTGTTGTGTTCTAGTGTGCATGTGCCACTTGGAGTCTTTAAGTCAAGACTGTGAATGTCTTTCTAAAATATATGCTTCAGTTCCCTCTGAAGTTGTTGGGTTGGGTAGTGTTCATTTATATACTAGAGACGAATAATTCCTCCACTGCAGCAATTCCTGCGTGAGTTTCTATGGCCTTTGTTATGCAGGGGGTCAGACTAGACTAGATGGTCATAATAGTCAATTCAGACTTTAAAATCTGTTAATGGATTTAGAGAGAGAGTGTGAGCGTGTATGTGTGGCTGCAAAAATTTCTTTTTATTTTCTTCTTGGGGAATAGCTTTGCTTGAACATAATTGTTCATCTTGTTTCAGCTACCAGGCCAAGGGCCTCATTAGAGAATTTAAAATATTTTTAGACTCAATCACAGAACAATTAGGGTTAAGAGGGGTACCATCCAGACCATAGGGTGCTGGAACCCTGCCATAGAGGGGATCTACCATGGAATGAAAGAGTCAGGTTGAAGTTGAAGTTCATTTTTGTTCACATATTCTAGCTTGTTCAGAGTCTGCCTCTTTCACAAAAGAGACTCATGATAGGTTGCCTAGACCTGCCTGCTTTGCAGGGTCTTCCTTATTAGCAAAACTCCTAGACCATCTCGGATAGGAGGTCATCAAGCGAGGACTAGAAAAAGCTAGTGTGAAAATGTTTGATTTCACCACCATTTTCAGAAGTCTGTTCCATTCCCTGGTTGATCATAAATTAATAAGCCTTGCTTTAAAACCTCAAATTGAAATGGAAAGGTGTGGCTCAGCACTATGTGCAAATTCTTCACTGCCCTGACTGCATAAAGTTCAGCTGAGTATCCTCCTGAGGACTAGAGTGTCCTGCTTTCATTTTACTTCTCACAGCAATTTGAGGGCTGTTCATGAGGGAGCAGATTTGCTCAATTATTGAGTCATTTCACATGCCACACGTTTTATAGAACTTATTTGGCATGAAGGTGCGAGGCATTCAGACTGGTGCCGTCAAGGTGCCATCGTTAAGGCTATGTTTTAGGCACGGGTATTTTTAGTAAAAGTCATGGACAGGTCACGGACAGTAAACAAAAATTCACAGCCATGACCTATCCATGACTTGTACTATATACCCCTGACTAAATCCTGGGGTGCTGGTGGTTTGGGGGTTCGGGGGGGGCGGCCCAGGAGCACTGTGGGTGCTGGGGGGTGGGTGGTTGGTGGGGCTGGCAGGCTCCCTACCCATCTCCGTGCCTCCCCGTAAGCGGCGACATCCCCCTCCCTCAGCTCCTAGGCATGGGGCAGCCATGGGGGTTCTGTGCACTGCTGCCGCCCCAAGTTCTGCAGCTCCCATTGGCTGGGAACCACGGCCAATGGGAGCTGTGGGAGTGGTGCCTGTGGGCGGAGGCAGTGTGCAAAGCCCCCTGGCCGCACCTCTGCCTAGGAGCCGTGGGATTTTGCCACTTCCAAGGAGCCCCCTTGGGTAAGTGTCACCCAGAGCCCTCACCCCCTTCCGTGCCCCAGCTCTGAGCCCCCTCCCACACCCAAACTCTTGATGCTGGCTGCTGCAGAAGTCACGGTGGCCCTGGAAAGTCACGGAATCCGTGACCTCTGTGACAAACTCACAGCCTTAGACTTCATTCACTAATCTGGCTGGCAAGATAACCTGCCTGGATTTGTGCTGGCACAAATACGATTAACTCATCACTCTGCAAAGCAGAAAATCTATTCCTTCAGTGGGCATTCATTTAAGAGGGATGCTGTAGTTAATTAGAAGGTGTTTTACACGGGAAGTTAATCCAGGTAGCAGATCACTTTTTAACAGCTCAACTTTTGTACTATATTTTACCTTTGCTACGCTGGACAATTTAATTACCTTAACAGGTTTATACGTCTCAGTCACTTATCTTCAAGGATGTTGTTCTATAATTTCTGGAAATATTTTGATGTCTATTGCAGATACTCTTTGAAGTTGTAGCGTTCTGGCTCTGTCATTTTCATTTGCTTTTTTGTATTTGGACCTGACAAAATTGTATCCATTTGTGTTGTGGTTAGAGCTGATGCTGGTTTTCCATTTTATGGGCCAGATACTATGCTTGGATGCATATGTGCGCTCCCATTGACTTAAACCATTTGGATATTTTATTTATAGTCTGCTTTACAGGGACACTCATCGCTTTAGCATCTCAGTACATCAGTGCAGCATCCAAGTACCACCCGCACTTCCTAATCCCTTATGCCACAAATAAAGTGGATTTGGGCCAAATTCTGTTTACACTGACGCAGCCTCTTCCATTGGGGCTGGACAGACGAAAATATGAGAAGATTTGGTTCAACATGATTGAAGCTTTTATAATCCACCCCCTTTTCACAGGCATGTTCATTTTGTTGCAGAGGTCGTAGCAATATTAATGAAAATGCAGACTTGAACATCAAGAGGTGACACTGTTTAGTTGCTGTAGGAATGTGGAGATTGACAGTAATGTCTGGCATTGTCACTGTTCTCTCTATACGCTCGTTGTCTGAAGCTAATAAAAGAAAAATGTAAGATGTATAGATAAATGCAGAGCACCTTACGGCTCTCCGTTAGATTGGCTCATTAGTAGTTCACCCAGAGTGGAAGGACCTGCTTAGCTTTGTGAGGATACATGTACTATATCATGCAGGCTATCCGTTCCACAGGAGCATGCCCAACATTGCCAACTCTCACAACTTTATTGTAAGGCATATGATTTTTGCCTCTGACATAAAAAGCTGCAGCCTTTGTCCAATTTTGGGGAGGGTCGGGGGTGGAGACAGAAGACTGCCCTCATAGTGCCCTGTAGCCTAGTAGAAGGTTGACTAACCTACAAACCCAGAGGCCATGATTTCTAGTCCTAGTTTCTCAACTGACTGCCTTTCATAATTCTGTGCCCTTCACAATCCTTATTTACTACTGTATTTTTATTATTTGTATCCAGTTAATGGGCTTGTCCCTTTAAGAATAGGGTGTGGCCAATCTAAAGTGTTTGAGACTGAGAGCATTGTGTGGGAGACTTTGCCTATGTGTCCAGAGACTGGGAGACCCTCTCCGGTATGTCTACACTGCGATTAGACACCCGCGGTTGGCCTGTGCCAGCTGATTTGGACTCAGGCTAAAGGGCTGTTTAATTGCGATGCAGATGTTTGGGCTTGAGCAGAAGCCTGGGCTCCAGGATCCTGAGAGGATGGAGGGTCCCAGAGGTCAGGCTGCAGCCCAAGCCCGAACCTCTACACTAGGGTTGCCAATTTTGGTTGGACGTATTCCTGGAGGCTTCATCACATGACATAATATTTAATTAAAATTAATCTTCGATGACGGCAGACTCCAGGAGAATCCTACTCTACACTGCAATTAAATAGCCCATTAGCCTGCGTCAGCTGACACGGGCCAGCCGTAGCCATCTCATTGCAGTGGAGATGTACCTTTGTGTACTTTCCGAAAAGATCAGAAGTGGATTCAACACATTGATCTGTACAAAAAGCAGCCTGATGCTCACAGGTAATGCATTACTGCTGATAGGGGACTGGGTGCCTCAGGGCATTGCTAATGAGTTATAGAGCCTTTCAACGTAGGTCATCAGTTCAAATCCTGCCCATCTCAGCAGGGAGTTAAAAACCGTCTCCTCATTAACAAATGTTTTGTAGCTCCTCTATGAAATGAGTTTGGTGAGTCTCAGTTCCAGCTCCCGCACCACAAATTCACTACCATGCTTTGTACTTTCTTTTATTGTGTACAGTGCCGAGCGCAACAGGGGCCTGATCTCAGTTGGGTCTCTAGTGAGAGCTCCTGCAACTGAGGCCAAAATCTTCATATATTTGTCATGTTGTAATTGACACACACATATAAAGGGTGGGCAGGGGAGTTGAAAAGAGAGGCCAGAAAAACACAATTTAATCTTTTTAAAAAAATCTCTTAAATGTTAAGCAAATCGCACGATTCTGATGGGTCTGATTCATGATTTTTGAATTTGGGGTGTTGTCAATATTGCAGTTGTGGGGTTGGGTTTATTTTATTTTTCCTTTCTCACTTGTTCACCATGTCTCTCAAGGTGTCGGAGTCTGATCTCAGTTATGCAGGTGTGACTGCAGTTTGCACCTGGAGTTAAGGAAGCCCCCAGAAATTTTTCACCTTGTACGCACAGTGGCATCTCCCCCCACAGCAACAGCTTGGCTCCTGTCCTGTGGGCTGGGCCCATCTCCCTGCTCTGGGTGTTGTGACCTAGTGTGCGGGGTCGCAGCACCAATCAGGTTTGTTCTGGTCACCTCTCTATCATCATGCAAGGGCCACTGGGCCAAAGTTCAGTGAGTGACATTGCAACCTGGCATGCAGGGGCCTCCTTGAGGCACAGCTGAGCCAAACCTGAGTGGTGCTGGGACCCCACACACTGGGTCGAAGTGCTACTTGGTTTGTGGGGGCCTTTAAAAGGGGTGTGATGTTCCTCCTCTGGGTGGCCTTGACCCCCAATTGGCTCCTTTGCCAATAGTACGCACTGTGCATAAGGTGCGTATGGCTGCAGGTCACTGCAGATATTCTGGGCTAACACCTAACTGGGAGCAGAATCAGATCTCCCTTGAACTCATGTATTCTGCACCATTTCCTTGCTTATCCCATCACTCTTTGCATGAAATGGTTCTGAGTTCCCTGTTTGCTCCTGGTTTTTTGAGCTCCTTACCCATTTGAACAGTTCTTCTCTCAGTCCCTTAAATGATGTTTGAAAACCTCTATTAGGTCATTTCAAGATCTTTCTGTCTTTAGCCTGGAAGCAGCGCTATTCATGAAATGGCCTATACCAATAGCTGTCTTCTGTGAACAAGCTGTAGATTCAAAATATGGAGCTGTATCATCTTCTATGGTAAAACCAATGGAAAGGGAGTCAGGGGCAGGGAGAAAATCTCCTTTGCTACCCTCTTGGAGAATCCACTGCCACCATCCTATCAGGGGGAAGGCTTTGTCTCCCCTGTGGAATAGGCTGGGGTCGGCTCAGAAACGTGGAGGATCCCCAGTAAGCCAGAAACGTGGCGGGTCCTTGTGTTTTGTACAGGGGTAAATAACTCTTCCGTACTCACTTTTTCCACACCATTCATGATTTTATAGACCTCTATCATATCCCCCCTCATTTGTCTCTTTTCTAAGCTGATATAATGATATAGTGGTGCATAGACTCCATGTCTCTGCACCAGCTCCTGGTAGCAAGCCTCCCAGTTCCCTGGCAGCAGGTCTTCCTGGTTGCATCAGTCCTCTGTGGAAAAGATAAAACAGCCCCTTCTCTTGGTGGGTTAGATGGGGCTGGAGGAAGGATGATGCTTGTTGTCCACCTTGGCCCTGCCCCTGGCCTGTCTACTCTTTCACCCTGCCTGCCTAATCTGAAACCCCTCCCCTTGGGCCCATGGAGCAGCCATTAAGGGTCAGAAATGGTGTGTGTGTGTGTGTGTGTGTGTGTGTGTGTATAATGCTGTGAACTCTGTTGAGACCCACTTCTGTGTGAGGGGATGGGAGGAGGAACTTATGCAAAGGGTTCTCTTCCATGTGTGGGTATTGGAGAGGAGCGGCTTAATTATCCAGACTAAGGTGTTCACATGTAAGGCAGAATAGGATGGGAGGAAAGAGTGTACTTGGTAGAATTTCTGCTGGGTAATTTCTGTATAGAATCCAGGCCCCTCTTTTTATTTTTTTCCTTCATTTTTTGACAGTTTTTTTTCTTGATTCCTCCTTTTCTCAGTCATTTGAAATAGGAAATGTAACTTGAAACTTGAAGCAAAAAATTTGCTTTGAGAGATCAAGAGTCTTTTAAGCTGCTTATTGGATCAGCAGTGGCAAAGTTATCATGAGGCTTGAACTCTTTCTACGGGTTTAATGGAAGCAGCGCTGTGCTGGGGCAAACATCACAACTCTATATCCTCAAGGGAAACTGGCTTCTTTACACATACAAGCAGAACTAAATATTGTACTTTGATGTACTTCAGACTTTTTTTATTATTATTACTACTTTCAACCTGTTGGGAGTTGGTTTTCTATAACCCCAGTTAAGGTTTCCCTTGATGTTGTGTGGTTCTCATGTATATTATAAAACTGGAAAGAAGGACACTTCTTATAGGTGGTTCTGAGTAGCTTGCTATAAGGTATGGATTCGTACCAATGTGGGCCTTGTATGCCTACATAAGAACATAAGAATGCCCATACTTGGTCAGGCCAATGGTCCATCTAGTCCAGTATACTGTCTTTTGACAAAGGTCAATGTGAGACGCTTCAGAGGGAATGAACAGAACAGGGCAATATATTGAGTGATCCATCCACTGTTATCCAGTCCCAGCGTCTGGCTGTCCTAGATTTAGGGACTTACAGAGCATGGGGTTGCATCTCTGACCATCTTAGCTAATAGATGTTAACGGACTTATCCTCCATGAACTTATCTAATTCTTTTTTTAACCTACTTATACTTTTGGCCTTTACAACACCCCCTGGCAATGGGTTCCACAGATTGATTATGTGTTGTATGAAGAAATACTTCCTTATGTTTGTTTTAAACCTAATGCCTATTAATTTCATTGGGGGACCCCTGGTTCTTGTGTTTTGTACAGGGGTAAATAACTCTTCCGTACTCACTTTTTCCACACCATTCATGATTTTATAGACCTCTATCATATCCCCCCTCATCTGTCTCTTTTCTAAGCTGAGCAGTCCTAATTTTTTTAATATCTCCTCACATGAAAGCTATTCCATACCCCTAATAATTTTGGTTGCCCCTTTCTGTACTTTTCCCAATTCTAATATATCTTTTTTGAGATGGGGGTGTATGTGACCAGAACATCATGCAATATTGAAGGTGTGGCCATACCATCCATTTTATATAGTGGCATTATGATATTTTCTATCTTATTATCTATCCCTTTCCTACTGTTTCCTAACATTTGGTTGTCTTTTTTGACTGCCACTGCACTTTGAGCAGATATTTTCAGAGAATTATTCACAATGACTCCAAGATCTCTTTCTTCAGTGGTAACAGCTAATTTAGACCCCATCATTTCATATATATAGATGAGATTGTTTTCCAATATGCATGACTTTGCATTTATCAACATTTATTTTCATCTGCTGTTTCGTTGTCTAGTCACCTAGTTTTGTGAGATTCCTTTGTAACTCTTCTCAGTCTGCTTTGGACTTAACTATTGAGAAATTTTTTATCGTCTGCAAATTTTGCTAGCTCACAGTTTACCCCTTTTTTCCAGATCATTAATGAATATGTGAACAGCACTGGGCCCAGCACAAATCCTTGGGGGACCCTGCTATTTACCTCTCTCCACTCTGAAAACTGGCCATTTATTCCTACCCTTTGTTGTCTTTTAACCAGTTACTGATCCATGACAGGACCTTTCCTTTTATCTTTTGACTGCTTAGTTTGCTTAAGATCCTTTAGTGAGGGACCTTGTCAAAGGCTTTCTGAAAGTCTAAGTACTCTACATCCACTGGATCACCCTTGTCCACATGCTTCTTGTCCCCCTCAAAGAATTCTCATAGATTGGTGAGGCATGATTTCCCTTTATAAAAGCTGTATTGACTCTTCCCCAACATGTTGTGTGCATGTATGTGTCTGATTATTCTCATCTTTACTATGGTTTCAACCAGTTTGCCAGGTACTGAAGTTAGGGTTACTGGCCTGTATTACCTAGGGTCACCTCTGGAGCTATATTAGAAAATCGGCATTGCGTTAGCTATCCACCAGTCATCTGGTACAGAGGCTGATTTGAATCCATGTGTAAAGCAGATGTTTTAATGTTGCAGTATCTTATTACTGTCATATATCATTTAAAATGTCTGCAAAGTGCTTTGGGATTCTTACACGTTTTCATTATTTACTGTGCTCTGCAAAATATAATGCATGCACCAAATATGTGAAGGTAATTTCTGTGTATCCAGTTGACCACAAAAGCCCTGATCTTGCAACTTGATAGGACAGGGCAGACCCTTAATTTTAAGCAGAGTCCTGTTAAACCTAGTGGGACCTTGAGCAGGTATGAGATCAGCAGGTTCAGGGCTTTAGTTACTATGCTAATATTCTCTACGGGATGTTTTCAAGTAATTTCCATTGTTTTGCGGCTGTGTCCAAAAGTGAGTGGATAGTTGGTACAATACATGTTTGTTTAATACATGCTACTGTTTGTTTGATGAAGTAGATATGTATTTATGCAGGTGGGATGCGGAGTATGAACAGGAGTAGTGTAAGAGGATGAAACATCAGGTTTCAATCTTGTAGATTCCTTGCAGCTACAGTTGCAAATCCAGGCAGTGTCTGTGTTTGTCCTTCAAAGATAGATAAATTAAATACCATGCATTTCACTATCTGGAGATCTATCACATGAGACCTTTAAAATTCTCTCTTTTGCAGTGCCTTTAAAGGTCCTATAATACTCTTCCCCATCCTTTATTATTCAACCTACTGTGCACCATTTGGCTGATTCCATCTATGCAATAGGTGTGGTATGTCAGTGGTGTATATAGCTTGTGGAATGCTTTGAAATGTTCTAGAACAGGGGTTGGCAACCTTTCAGAAGTGGCGTGCCGAGTCTTCATTTATTCACTCTGATTTAAGGTTTCGCGTGCCAGTAATACATTTGAACATTTTTAGAAGGTCTCTTTCTATACGTCTATAATATATAACTAAACTATTGTTGTATGTAAAGTAAATAAGGTTTTAAAAGAGCCCCCCAGAGCTGCCAGGACCCGGGCAGTGTGAGTGCCACTGAAAATCTCGCGTGCCATAGGTTGCCTACCCCTGTTCTAAATGAGGTGCTATGAACATGCAAATATTATTCATTTCTATAATGAAAAAAATATTACTTCAATGATTGTCAGATATGTGTGTGTGTGCGTGTGTGTGTGTGTGTGTGTGCGTGTGCATGTGTATATAATAGAAATTTATTTTAAATCATTCCACATACATTAATGTTTAAATGTGGGAAAAGACTTACACTATATACATGGAGCGTATTATTGTATGTCACTGCTACAGGGTTGTTGGTTCAAACCCTGCAGTCCATACTCAAGCGAAATTTCATTTGAACCATTGGAAGTTTTGATTGAGTAGTGACTTAGTAAAGATGGTGGAATTTGGAGCTGGTTGGAAATTTTTTGAGGAAATTTTTTTGTGTTGGAAAATGCTGATTTGTTCAAACCAGAACTGTTCACGGGGAAGGGTCAGGTTCAACAAATTTCCCATTTTGAAAAAAAATTGAAAAATAAGTTTCATAATTGTTGAAACCTCTCATTTAGACATTTTCAAAACAAAGTTCAAGGTTTCTAAATTTAAGTTCATAGTTGAAAAAAATAAACACTTTGAAATTATCATAATGAAATGTTTTGATTGATCTGAATTTTTTTTTCCAGATTTTTTGATTCACATATATTTTTTGGATTTTGATTTTGTCCTGATTTGGATGGGAAAACAGTTTGAAATCTCAAATATTCTCATGAGATAGGAAAACTGTTTCCCACCCTGCTGTTTGGGACTTGTCCCACATGCTGTATGGAAGCACATGTTTAAAGTCTGTCTTGACCTTGCTTTATAAATAACACTATATGCTATGTCTACATTTGTTTATTGCTAAAAATAACGGGGACATACAATAATTGTATATCCAAGCTCATTACAGTGAATGCTGCACTTTCATATAAAGAACAGGAGTACTTGTGGCACCTTAGAGACTGCAACTCAAATGCTCCCTCAGATGAGAGGATTCAAACTACATCCCTTCAAGAAGGCCTAAGCTGCACTTGACTATAAAGGGTGTCTTAGCTAATTAGTGTATTAGAGCTCATGGGCCACAGCTCGTGAGTTCAGAGCTTCTGCTAATTATGTTTTGAATGTAATTTTAGTTAAACTATTAAATCTTTGTCCCAGGGCTGTTCTCATTAGACAGAATTCTAGCTCTTTTGGATTTTCTTTGTGCAGAATTTCTTTCTTTACAAATGGATGGAGGCACATCTGGTAATGGCGATGGGATACATGTGGGTCCAAGAAACTGCTGCTTAAGAAACACTGCAATAAAATTTTCTTGTAAAATAGTGAAATCGCATCATAAAACTCCACATGAGGAAACCTTGATCTTTACCTGGTTTTTATGAGAGGGCCTAGTACAGTTTATCATCAAACCTGAGTGCACATGAAACCCCAAGGGTAAAAAATGGAAATATTTTTCTTGCTTAGAGAGACGTTGAAGCCACCAAGATGATTATTTCTCCTTCTACCCTCAAACCCACCCTATTATTTATATTGTGGATCAAGCCTAAGGATTCCAACTAGGGATTGGGGCCCTATTATGTTAAGCACTGTAGAAGCGCATAACAAAAAAGATGGTCCCTGGCTTGAAAGTCTTATGCTTTGTAAGACAAAAGGCAACAGGTGGGTGCAACTAATGGATGTAAGGAGCATAAGGGAATAATGAGACAATTATAATCACCCTAGGATTCAGGCTGTGTCAAAACCTTCCAAATTGCAATCTAATTGTCAACAGCTTTGGGGTTTGTAATTAAATTTTGCAGGACGTTTGCCCATAATGTGGATTAGGTCCTTTTTGTTATTTAAAAAAAAAATTAACAAACATGAGGTTTTAAAATTGGCAGTTGCTCAAATTTATCTTTCCTTAATATTTAATAGGCATATCCAAATAAATGTGGAAACTTCTTTGTAATGGAAATGAATGTGCTATTTTGTGGTGTCCGAGATCTATGTAATGGACTGTGACAGTTCCTGCAGTGCTGTCAGGTGAAAAACTTGCTTTCAGAAAGGGCCAATTGACAGATGTACACGCTGGAGAATAATGCCTCATGTGCTAGTCAGAAGATGCATCCTACTTACTGCCAACACTCCAAGTGCATGCAGGAATGGAGGCGCAGGGTGGAAGCAAGACAGGTGAAGCCTCCTATTAGTCTCAGGCATGTAAGAGTATGTCTACACTGCAATTAGATACCTATGGGAGGCCCGTGCCAGCAAACTCGGACTTGTGGGGCTTGGGCTAAGCGGTTGTTTAATTGGGGTGTAGACATTCCGGCTTAGGCTGCAGCCTGATCTCTGTGACCTCCAGAGCCCAGGTCTGAACGTCTACAGTTAAACAGCCCCTTAGCCTGAGCTTCGTGAGCCCGAGTCAGCTGGCATGGGCCAGCCGTGGGTTTTTCACTGCAGTGTAGACATACCCTAAGAATGCTGACAGAGAAAACTGAGATATAGAGAGACTTCGGAGTGGATGCTCCAGGGAGGAGAACGGAAGCAGCTCGCTGTGCCCTGAGGGATAAATGTGGTCCGCTCCTTGTTGGCTGTGGAGGGTCCTCTTGTAGCAGGGCCAAGTCAGTTGTGAGGTTCAGGATGTGGGGTGTCTGTGCAGGGAATGTGCGTCCATAGAGCTTAACTTGGTGTTGGCTGCTTGCATGCTGCTGTTCAGTAAGGCTTTGGGGACTGGTCATTCTACTGTCCACTTCTGGGAGCACTGGGGAGAAGGATCACTGGGGAGAAGGATCCCCAAATGTGGGCAGTGCTGGCTGAAATAGAGGGAGTGGCCAGAAAGTGTCTAGCTGCCTCCCTTGAGTGGGCCAGTGCTCTGAAGTGATTCTCTCTCTCTCTCAGTGCTTGGCTGGCTGTTGCTTGTTCACATGCTCAGGATCTAAGTGATTGCCATAGGTGGGGTCGGGAGGGTTTTCCCCTAGGTCAGAGTGGCAATGACCTTGTTTTTTTTCACCTTCCTTTATAGTGTGGGGTGCGGGTGCTGGGATCATCTGGGTATATCTCACTAAGCAATGTCTTGCTATTGTAGGGGCCTCAGACACTTTGTTCCCACCTATTCTGTGCTGTGGCACACACTAGTTTCCTCTCCTGAGGGTTGTAATACTTTGGTCTAATTTCAGTTATTGGCTTTAGTGTGTTGGTGGCTTGTGATATACAGGAGGTTGGAGCAGATGATCTGGTGGTCCCTTCTGGCCTTAATCTCTGTGGCTGTATGGAACGGAATGTGAATTAAAGCTCTTCCTATGATGGAGCCCAAAGGAGGGCAGAAAGCTCTGGTCTCTAAAGGGATGCATTCCTTCCAGTCCGCAGTACAGTGATGTGGGGGGAGGGTTTTTCTTGACACCAACCTGCACCAGCTTTGCTGAGTATGACCATTTCCAGTTATTCATTTTGTTAGGTAAAGTTTTAGGGCTACATCCTGTCACAGCTCCACACAGGCATCAGTGAGATTTCTGCATGCAGAGCATGTATTCAAACAGCAGGTTCAAACAGCTTGCCACTAGAGCCAGGTGGGAAGTGGATTTTCCCTGATGTGATTTAAAAAAAAATTCTATTCCAAAATGGAATGAAAGCTCAATATTTTGAAATTTCCAGTGAAATAAAATTCCCAAACCCCCTTCATTTTGGGTTGATTGAAATGTTCCATTCCAATTATGACTTATTTGTTTTATACAAAAATAATATAATATTTTTAATGAAACAAAGAGTTGTTTATATTTTTGCCCTTATTGAAACATTTTTTAAAATTTTTCTTTTTGAAATGGAATGTCATCAAAATCGACACAAATCTGAATTTTCTGATGGAAAATGTAAAAATGTTCCATCAGAAAACTTCTGAGCAGCACTACGTGCTACGGTTTGTCCACAGATGTTTTCAGTTGAATGAAAGAGGAACTGATGCAGAATCTGCAATTATGCATTAAATGAGGCCTTTTTGTCCTGTTTTAACCCACGTAAGCCACCAATTTCAGACTTATCTAGGATATCACAAATCTCACTGCCCAATTTAGCAGAAACTACATGGCAAGATCTCAAAGTTTGGGGTTACTTGGATCTAGGATTGTTGTTGTTCTTGTTGTTTTGGGCTAATCTTCATCATGAAATAAACAATCCGTAGTTCAGTAATTGTGCAAGTTGTTCAGTCTTAATTTCCTTTTTTTCAGTCACAAATATGTCAATTGTCAGCTGCAATGCCTGTGGCACTAGACCTGTTAACATTCTGCATCAGAAGTTAAGAGCATATCTGTTAAAATAGGATCATCTTCCGAGGATCTCATCAGGGGAAGAAAGCTGGATGGAGACAGAATGTGTAAAGGGGACACTACACCTTTCAAATAGCCATTATCATTTTCCTTCTTGACGTCTGAAGATAAAAGTAAAATGAAACAGGACTTACAATCCATCCAACCCTCCTCCCTCCCTCAGCTTTATCTCATCCCTCCTTCCAATGTACGGTGTGTCTTGACTGTCATTATGTTGTGATTGCTGAGTTCTAAGGTGTTCATCTGTATACAGAAATAGACTTTGTCAAAACGCTAGCTGGTTTTGGTATCTGGGATGTATAGTCCACTAATTACTAGGCAGAAGTCGTCAGCCTCATTTTTACATTGGTTTAATTAAGGGAGAACAAACATTTAAAAAGACCCTTAAAATGCTAATTCTGCAAATAATTAGCTGTCTTTAGCTCTCTAATCTGATGTGTGTTAAAATTCTGAAAATGTTTTCGTACGACCTCAAACTAGAGAGTATTCAAGTTTATTGTTTAGTGCTCGATAAATTTTGTTGGTGTTCTGATAAAGGCACATTGTGAAATCCATTTGCTGATGAACTGTGAACTGTTCTATGGCTGTCAAAAATATGTTTCCTGTACAGATACTGTGATAGTGAGGGTGAGGGCTGCATTTCTTACATTTCAAACCTCATATAACTGTAGTTTGCTACAGTTAGCATAGGTGATAGGACAGGATTAAGAGCTCAGAATACCTTGGTAGGAAAGAAGGGCACAAAGAATATTGAGGCATCTGGGCATAACATCAAAGGGAAACTGAAAAGGCAGCTATGCCCAAAATTTTAAAGAAGAGTCATAGACTCCATTTGAACTCAAGTGGTGCTAGGAAGTATCCCCGGAAACTCAAGCTGAAATTCCCCCTTGGGATTTCCTCATTAGTTTACTTCCCTTATGTCCCCAAAACTCTCTTTAGCAGGGAGAGCCGATTGCTTGTTTATTTTATGACCCAAATGCCTCTTTTGGTAGCTTGTTTCTAAACTCAGGTGTCTTAAAAAATTCTCCGTGGAACAGTGAGGTGGCATTCTGATTCTGGGACCTGAATTGTTATCACTACCTTTTCTGTGCAACTCGGCTCTGCTCCAATTCCTCTCTTTGTTTCTTCTTTTCTGAATCAGATTAAATGTCTCTATCCTCCTTTCCCTGTGGGGATGGTATATTTTCTTCTTTGTCCTTGAGTTTCTTTTTCCCTGCCCTTCCCCCACCCATTCCTTTTCTCCCCGGCCTTTTTTCTTCTGTTCCCTCCCTCTCTTCTGCTCTGCTTTTTCCTTCTTTCAGGGAGAGCAGCCTATAGATAACACATGACTCAAGTGCAGAAGCTTGCACTGCTGTTCTGTAGCTGCTTTTGCTGGTTGCCCTGCAGTGGCTCATCATTCAGAGAGAACTGGGAGCAGACTACCAACTGGGAAGTGAAGGGAGAAGCCGAGAATGTATATTTGGGTCGCCACACATGAACACTTGGGAGCAAACAGTGCAACTACTCTGCATGGAGGTCCTGTCCTAGTGAGATGATGACAGAGTATTACCTTTACTGGACACAGCAATAGAGCAAAAAGAGTATGCCAACAAAACTTTTTTTGGGATGAATGGGCAAGTTTTGCAGGGTTTGTGTTGAATTTGGCTTGGAGTTCTTGGGTTGGGCCAAATCTGAAACGTCAAGTGAACTTTAGAGGAAACTCCTGGAGCAAATCAGACTTGCAGTTTTGGTTTGTAGAAGTGTTGGGAACTAGAAATACGCAGCCAGAGCCGGATTAACTCATTACTGGGCCCTAGGCAAACCTCACCACCCCTCTCCTGGCCAGCTCCTCCATCCAGCTCTGGGATGACATCGGCAAAACTCCTGCTGTGCTGGTTCAGATACTGATATGTGCCAGCCCCACAGCAGCAGCGAGGAGAAGCAGTGCTGGCCACCCTACTGCCCACTCAGGTTTGTGGAGGCAGGGAGGGGCCAAAAGTGAGAGAGTGGCATTGCGATCTGGTGCATGGGGGTCACAACTCCATTCGCTCAGCGTTGGCTCTGGTGCTTCCCCCGTCATGATGGCAGGCAGGGCCAAACGGTCAGCTCTGCTCCTCCTCACCACTGCTGTGGGGCCAGCTCCTGCACCAGTATCTGAACCGGATGGTCCAGCTGGAGCTCAGGTTGCCCTCTCCCCACAGTTTGCAGCCCTAATGGAACCTTACAATTCACAGCTCCCATTTAAAGTCAGGATTTGCCCTCACTCCTAACTAGTGTGTCTGTCCTCACATTCTTTTCCTTGTTCTTGTTTCTCTCTCTCTCTCTCCTTATGGTTCTTCCTGGAGTCACGACCCGTCCTGAAAGCCTGTGTAGTTTTAGATCCCCATCCCCTGAGTGCTGCTTCTCTGGCAGCAAACACTTGTGGCATGTTTTACTCAAATTCTGGTTTTCTTTTTACCAAGGATAAACCACACCATTCCCCCAGCTGGCTTGGCATGCTGACATGGAGAACCCAGCCTGCAAGCAGTTTGGAGCTCAGTCAGACTGCTGCTTTTGCTGAGATTTTGATCCCTGTATTACCTGTCTGGGAAGAGGGAAGACATAGTGTGCTTTACTTTGACTAACAGGGTTGCAAGTTCTGCTCAACCTTCATTTTGTTTTTTTCCTCCAGTACGAAGGGGTTGACTTTCTCATACTTAAGGAGTATGACGTTCATTTCCTTTCAAATTACAGTGTTGAAGAACAGTTTTGCAGGCTCTGTACATAGATTATGCTGCTTTGAATGTGTTCTTTTCACAGAAAGTCCTAATTTAGCATCAGATAGAGGACACTGGGTCATTCCTTTAGTACACCCTGTCGTAATTTTTAGCTTTACTTATGCTGTTGTCCTTATTAGATCATTTTCTGGATCTTTTTAATACACGACACAACCTAGTAAATAAAAGACTAAATAGAAAGACAATGCTGGCCATGTCAAAATGGGAAAGAGTGGGGAGGCTTCTGCACAATGAATTAATTAGCGTATTTTATTAGCTATTGCCTTGTGCTGAGACTACAGCAGTTGTAGGCAATTAAACTTTCATTTCCTGTCAAGGCTTTTGCAGCACATGGTTGATGGAAAAAGTTGAGGCTGGAGAAGCCATAAGCCAGACTGTGTCTCTGTTTTATGTAAAATCTGGTCATTGTCTTCAAACTTTATTCTAACCACTGATCCTAAAAGCAATGTGATGTCTATTGTGCTGCAGCAACTTGTATTCATTTAATGATAAGATTACTAGTGATGGTATTAATTGGATTTGGAAGTCTAGGTGGTCTGAAATTGCAGGCGAGTCAGTGTGGGTGACTAAAGGGATGTTGCATGTGTGCCTATGGGGGAAAATTGCATTTGGAATGGATTTAATAGTCACATGAATTTCTGTAAATACAGCGTACTTCCTGAATGCCTCGTTCTTCCAGAGAGCTGTTAGACTTGTTGTGGTTACTGTTGGTGATGGATCCTGCCCAGCACTCTGGGTGTACTTGTGTGTGTGTGTGTGTGTGTGTGTGTGTGTGTGTGTGTGTGTACACACAGGCAAGACTAAGAAAGTTGGAGTTAATGGTATGCTCTTTACATGGTAGCCATTAGTGTATCCCTGTTTTAGTGTGTGCTCAGTGTATTAAACTAGTTCATAAGCTTAAGAGCCGTATGCAGGAAACATAAATTTGTGTGTCTGTTTATAGGTAGGATACTAAATATGTTTTGTTTAATACACAGGTTCAGCTTCTCTGCTACCCATTGATTTCTAGGTAATACCAATAAACAATAACAAAACCATAGTTCTTGTCGAGTACTTTACAAATATTAATCCACGCCACAAGTTTGCAAGGTAGGTGGAAAGGTCTTTACTTTACAGATGGGCAAGCTGAGGCAGAGTGGTTAAGTGACTTTCTCATGGCCATGGAAGTAACCTTATCAAAACCTGGATTAAAATTCATGGTTTTCTGGCTTCTACGTCAGTGCTCTGGACACTTGACCACAGCTGTGTCTCTTTATTTTGGATGAAATGTTAATTCATTAAAGGCTCACAATGAGATAGGGAGGTACCATTATCACTGGATGAGGAAACCGAGGCAGAGAGATTAGAGTGACTGCCCAAGTTGACATGCAAAGTCTGGCAGAGCCAGCATTTTTTCAAGCATGAGTTACTTGAAGCCAATGACTAATACTTTAGGTTCTATTTGTCAGGACTTTGAGCTGTCTGATGCTTTCCTCACTCCCCCCCCTTCCCCAACATCTTCCCTTTTTCCCACTCAGCTGCTCACTTCAGCCCCTCTGGGAAGCTCTCTTCTACCTCCTCCCACAGATCTGCTGCTCCTCTGACATATCTGCTCCTTTCCCTCCTGGCTCATCTGTTTTAGCTCCCCCGCCCCTCTCTTTCCCCCCACAGCCAGCTCTGCTCTGAGTAGTAGTGTTGTTATTATTACTATCAAAGTGCTTAGGAGCCCTAGCGAGGTTCCTGTTTCCCCAGTAGCTTCCCTTTTTACACAACAGTAGAGTTTCTTCCACATCCTAGAGCAACAAATACACAAGGAGAGTTCTTGTTCCCGAGCAGCACAAGCATGGTACTTTTGAAAGGGCAGAGCTGTGTCTGGTTATTCTCTCCCTCCACACTGATTCAAACAGGTCCTGTACAATTCAGCCAAGCCTGGAAAGCATGGGCGGGGTGTGACGCCTCCATTTGAGGAGACCACGTGGCTCCACCCCAAGGCCCGCCCCCACTCAACCTCCTCCATCTGAAGCCCCGCCCATGCTCCACTGCTGGACCCACTCGGCCTACTCCCTGAAGCCCCTCCCGCCCACTCAGGGCCGGCTCCAGGCACCAGCCCACCAAGCTTGTGCTTGGGGCGGCACCTGGAGGGGGGCGGCGCGGCGCTCCAGCTCTGGCTGCCGGGGAGAGCGGAGCCCCGGCCGGGCTCGCCGCCCTTCCCCCGGCGCTCCAGCCGGTCCGGGAGAGCGGCCCGCGGCCGGGCTTGACACCCTCCCCTGCCGTGCTGGGCGGGGGGGGGGGAAGAGAGGGCGGTGGGAGGCTTTTTTGCCTTGGGCGGCAAAAGAGCCAGAGCCGGCCCTGCGCCCACTGCTCACACCTCTTCACCCCCTCCCCCTGCCCCCCTGCCTGGCTGGCCAGCCAGCCGCTCACCCCTCACGTGCACCTCTTCACTCCCTCCCGCGAGGCGCCTAAGCAGGCAGAGAAGGACTGGAAGAAGTAGAGCCTCAGGGAAAGAGGATGTGGGGAGCAGGTCCTGGGCGGAGCCATGGCTTGGGAGCCCACCCTTTTTGGCAGCAGCGTGCTCCAAAGGCGGCGGGCTGGCTGTTTGGGGAGGCTTAGCCTCTCCTGGCCTCTTATACCCACTGCCAATGCTGGAAAGAGTTCCAGTTCATGTGTGGGAATGAATGAAAATGTGACTTTCCCTTTGAAATGAATGCCAGCACTCTGTGTACCTGCTGTATGTGTGGACATGTCCTTGCATCCAGACCATACCAATTCATGTCTAGCCAAGGGGGACAACGGGAAAATTACCTTTATTATAATTCTGGAAGTAGGATGATGTGTAACCTGGGATGGCATTGGCGTCCAGTGGATGGCACGCTTAGCTGGGATTCAGGAGAGCTGGATGCATCCTTGTTTGTCCGACGTGTCTGTTAAGACTTCTCTTTGGGCAGGTATCAGAGGGGTAGCCGTGTTAGTCTGGATCTGTAAAAAGCAACAGAGAGTCCTGTGGCACCTTTAAGACTAACAGATGTATTGGAGCATAAGCTTTCGTGCCCACTGACCGTTGCATCCGACGAAGTGGGCATTCACCCACGAAAGCTTATGCTCCAATACATCTGTTAGTCTTAAAGGTGCCACAGGACCCTCTGTTGCTCTTTGGGCAGGGACTCTCTCTTCCTGTGTGTTGTGCAGCACCCAGCACAATGAGCCTCCAGTCTCAGTTAGAGCCTGTAGGGGCTATTGTAATACAAATAATAAATTCATAATTTATTTGTGCACAATATATTAAATGCATAAGCCAACTGGATTTCTGTGCTCCTCGCTTTTAAAGCGTGAAGAAAAGACAACACTGGCTCTTCTATTGTGCATAAACTCTGTTCATTTGAGAAGAGAGGGCTCCTTTTGCAGACACCATGTTTAACGGAGTTCATTGTCCTATATCATAATAGCTTTAGTGATTTAATCCCTATGGATTTTGATAGGAAATGTAATCTTGTTCTTGTACGTAGCTCTTTAGGATGTAGGATCTTCACAGCTATGCACTGGGATTTCCCTCATTTCCCCCAACCCCCGCTTGGCCCTGTCCCTTTTAATATGAATGTGGCCAGGCTTGGTTTATAGTTAGATTTCATGCTTGTTACACTGTGACACAAACAGGGGTAGTCTGCTGAAATGGGCATTCAGAGGCTTAAGACAGGGGAGTGATTACTAGTGTGTTCAAAAAATAAACACCACTAGGTGGTTTGTCATTGGACAGGAGCTAGGAATTATAAACCCTGGGAATCCAAGAATTATCTATGTGCATATCTCAGCACTTAAAGCTAAACCAGGGAAGGTGTGAGATTTCAGCTTTAAGTCGTACCTGTCAAGGGTTAATGGGGGGTGAAGGCTGGCTGCTTCCTATACTGCAGTATCCCTTTACAAACATGCTTTTTAAAGCCTGCTAACCAAATATAGTCTGGCCCCCACTTAAAAACCCGTTCTCACTTTCCTAAAGTTTAATTAGTGCTGTCTGTCCAAATCTGCTCAACTACCACTTGATACCACATGGGAGAGTCACAAGAGCCCGAGAAAGGGTTATAGATTTATGGAAAGTGCAAAGACTACCAAGAATTCTCAATTGCCTAAATGACACTTGAGCTGAGATCTCAGAATTATACTCACTTGGGACAGTTGCCTTTGCATGAGCTGCAGCGTCTGCTTCCTTTAAATGTGATGTTTATTTAGCAATGTGCATTACTTCATATCTTTTTTTGAAAGGGTTTTAGTGCAAGCTTCCTACAGTTCTGCTTCACCGTATGCATTGCTCAGCTTGCTGAACAGCACCTAGAAGTGTGAATAGTATTGGCAGTTAAAATGCAAAATGATTTGAAATTAATTTTTTTCACACTTCATATCAAATTGGAAAGAGGCCTCATTCCTGTGGCAAATCTTGCTAAGGACATAAATATTCCTAGCAAAATTGAGCCCATTTTCCAGTGGAAAATAGGCCACTTTTCCAGCTAAAATGATCCATTTAAAAAAAAATATGGACTGCATTATCAAAACTGCACAAAGATATGTGATTGTGCAAATTTTCAGTAACCAAATAGCCTATCTAGCTGAAAGTGACTGAAGCAAAGTTTTGGGGAGGAGGGTATTACTTACTCCCATGACTTGAAAGGATAAAAATGCCAGTACCAAATTCTGTATAGGAAAAATTGACTTTTTCAGAACTCTAATGCCAGCCATTATAGAGGTACTGTCAA